>NC_056600.1:25284989-25301102 GCF_018340385.1 Cyprinus carpio | reverse complement strand
TAACTAGCCAGTAATGGCCACGTAGCAGTAGCAGAAACAACTATACAGTGTGCTCTGTAGGCACAATGTGTTTAACACAATTACATAATAGTATGCCTGACTTCAGGAAGATACATACTATGGAGCATATAGAAATACACTCCACACTATAAGGCTTTCTGGCAGCAGAGATGCTGATAGTGTTTTGTCACTTCCCTTAAATACTCAGACCAGACAACAAATAATCTTTAATCAGCTGTAAAAACATAAAAAGACCTTTTGGTTCTTTGGAAGCTCCGATGGTCACATCAAGGGTCACACCTGGCTGGAGATAAAGCATTCTCACAGACCCCTAAAGGGGGACACACACCCCCTTCACAGCAGAACACAATTCTACAAAGTTTTCAATGCTTTCTTATAATACAAAAGTGACTTCACTGTGAAATTGAGACCATTTTACCAATCAGCACAAAAGAAGACCTTTAAAATGACACCAAACATAGAAAGAAGTTTACAATCATGAATCCTGAAGATATAGTAAAATGTTTTTATGTGGCTGGCGTAACAACTTTTTAGATGCCTGGACCATGTGCCCACAAGGAAGGATGGGTAGAGAAGGTTCAAAAAGAGCAAATGGTCTTTCTTCCAGATCTTCCTATCTGTTTGTTTGGCTCCACTGAGGAGATCAAAGACCATTGTTTGGTGCATCTGCATTTTGCATTGCGAGGAAGTTCCTGAAAGTCTGGCTTCTACAAAGGAGTGAATTTCATGAAATGAATTTCCTCCTTACACGCATCTTTTTTAAGGCGTTTAGTCTATGTTCTTCTGGATCGCGGTCATTTCCTGTCCTCTGATGACCGCGGCTATGGCGTTGTCTTCGGTAATCTGGGCATTCAGCACGCACGGTAGCGTTGTGGATGGATCATGCACCGCGCCAGGCAATCTGGCGGTAGCCTTTCGCGGTCAGCGTCTCTCCTTTCTTAAAGGGAAAGGCAGACCCCTCTGTCACTACCGTCCTGGTTTCTCTGCCACGAGCAGAGGAACGCGGCTAGTTCTCTGGGAGATTTGAGGGTGACAGTGAGAGCGTCTCCGCGCCGGGCCACGCCCCACGGAACCTCTCACCCCTTCTGCAGTGCTTGTCCTGTGTGGCTGCTGGGTGATTCCTGCTGGGGCTGTCTACCACGGCAGTTCCAGCGCTTGTCATTTTGGTTTGCCGCTGGAGGGATCAGCATGTCGAGTGCAGCAGCTCTGGGGATGGGCTGTTGACCTCTCTGTGTGATTCGGTGACTGGCACGCCTCGATTGTGTGCGGGCTTGCACCCTCTGTGTTGATCGCAGCACTTTGCCGAATAGGCCGTGGATCTGGACCCAAAGTTGAACAGCCGTTGCTTGCCCGGGCTTTCTGTTTGAGCAGCAGGAGATGGAGGGGAATACACCGCCAAACCCTGAGTGCTCACAGCTGTTCAAATTTGGTTCTCGGTGTAGAGCGCGGCTCCCAAACTGCGTTTTTGCTCTGGTTCCTTTCTTCCCTTTCTGACGGGATGGTGCATGGGGAATGACATAGCTTCATGGATTGCCCCTTTTTGATGGCCATAGATCCGCTCGTTTTCTCTTCCTCCCGTCCTCACTCCTTCGCTCCGATGGTCTGGGCAGCTAGGGGGTGTGTCGACATTCCCCAGCCAGAGAGTGCATATGAGTCGTGTCCACGTCTGATCTGATGTCCGATTAGTGCCATCATCTGGTTTCGCCGCCTGGTTGAGATGAGAGATGTTGACAAGTGCACTTTCTTGATGCTCCCTATCTCCCAGGCTGGCCATGGGAGGCGACACTGGTTCAAGGCTGAGTGCCCAGACACAAGTTCACCTTGATGCTCCTAACTCCCAGCCATACCAGCGCCCTTGCCCTGACGTGATCCTCTGGCTGCCACCGTTCCATCGTGGGTCGTGCCTCAGCCTGCTCGTCGCTGTGGGCACCCTCCTGCATCCTCCACAACGGCTCCGACCCGTGCTGAGAGTTCTTTGAGGCTGGCGCGTCGAGCCCCGTGCAGGAGAGCGGCGCCCCCCGTGTCACATCCTCCCGTGAAATCCTCCAAGACGACGAAGCGGCCCTGACACAGACAACTCGGAGATGTGGGAGACTGCTCTTCAGGAGGTGGCAGAGACATTGCCACTCCTTTCCCCGGAGGTGGGCCGGGTGGAGAATTATTTTTGTTCTGCCACATTTTCAGAATTATTTTTGTTCTGCCACATTTTCAGAAAAAAAAGAGCAATTTCCCTTTCCTCTGAGTTGCAAGGCTCGTGGGTTGACAAAGAGTGACGCACCGCTCCTCATTCTCACCCACGACGCCCCCTTTCACCAGTGGCCAAGATGTTGCGGTTCGGAGACGCAACGCCTCTCCACACATTTCTGGCCAGTTCCTCCGGGAACACGGGGAGTTTTGCTGTGATGACTCAGAACGCAATGCTTTCTGGGCCATCCGACACAACTCACCATCGCTGCACCACTGCGGGTATGTCGACTGTCCCTTTGGTACCACTTGTACGGAGTTTGGGGGCATGGCTTGCACTGCCCAACCCGTCATGCTGGCTCATTCAGACGGTTCGACTCGGTTACGAGATTTAGTTTGCCTGGCGACCTCCCAAGTTCAATGGCATTCTCGAGACTTCGGTGGAAGTCTGGGATGCCTCTGTCTTGCGCGAGGAGATTGCTGTCCTGCTGGCGACGGATGCAATCAAGCCGGTCCCTCCAGCCAGGATGAGAAGCAGGTTTTACAACCCTTACTTCATCGTACCCAAGAAAAGTGGTGGCCTTGGACCTATCCTGGATCTGCGAGTCTTGAATCAGGCACTGCAAAAGCTCCCGTTCAAAATGTTGACACAGAAACGTATTATCAAATGCGTCCAAACCCAGGATTGGTTTGCAGCGATCGATCTGAAGGACGCGTTTTTTCATGTCTCGATCCTCCCTCGCCACAGACCGTTTTTCGCGGGTCGGGCATGGCAGCACAAAGTCCTCCCCCCTCGGGCTCTCCCTGTCCCCTGTGTCTTCACGAAGGTTGCGGTGGGCACCCTTGCCCCACTCTGGGAAGTGGGCATCAGGATCCTCAACTATCTTGACGACTGGCTCATCATGGCCCGGTCCCGAGAGGAGTTGTGCAATCACAGGGACCTGTTGTTTTGGCACCTCAGTCAGTTGGGGCTTCAGGTCGACTGAGAGAAGAGTAAGCTCTCCCCTGCGCAGAGAATCTCGGTATGGAGTTAGACTCGGTGAGTATGACGGCACGTCTCACCAGCGAGTGTGCTCAGTCAGTGCTGAACTGCCTGAGTTCCTTCAGAGGCAGGACAGTGGTACCACTGAAACACTTTCAGAGGCTCCTGGGGCATATGGCATCCACACCTGCAGTCACGCAGCTCGGATTTCTTCATATGAGGCCACTTTAGCACTGGTTGAACCCCATGAGTCCCAAGATGGGCATGGTGCCGCGGTTCATATCGTGTCACCATCACACCGATGTGTCGCTGCCTATTCAGCCCCTGGTCTGTGATTTTCTTTTTTAGGGGCGTTTTTGCCTTTGGAAAAGTTTTCTTGGATTTTTTTTTTAAGGAAGGTTGCTCCAACACGGGCTGGGGCGCGATGTGCAACGGGCAGGCAGCTTCAGGGTCCTGGACAGGACCTCGACTGCTATGGCACATCAACTGTCTGGAGTTGCTGGCAGTGCATCTAGCTTTATGGCAGTTTCGGCCGCTGTTGCTAGACAAGCAAGTGTTGGTCCGCACAGACAACACTGCGGCTGTTTCGTACATCAACCGACAGGGCGGTCTATGATCACATTGCATGTTTCAACTCGCCCGCCATCTCCTCCTCTGGAGTTAGACGTGGCTCAAGTCACTGCGCTGTCCACATTCCGGGGGAACTCAATCGTGCAGCCGACGCGCTCTAACAACAGCTCACTTTCCCCAGGGAATGGCGACTCCATCCCCAGATGGTCCAGCTGATCTGGAGTCGATTCGGGGAAGCCCAGGTAGACCTGTTTGCTTCCCATAAGTCCTCCCACTGCCAGCTGTACTATTCCCTGTCCCTGGCCTTGGGCTCTACGCAAGAATGCGTTTCCCCCAGTGAGCCTGCTAGCACAGACACTGTGCAAGGTCAGAGAGGATGAGGAACAGGTCCTGTTGGTTGAGCCTTACTGGCCCACCCGGACCTGGTTTTCAGAACTCATGCTCCTCGTGACAGCCCCTCCCAGGCGCATCCCCCTGAGGAGGGACCTTCTCTCTCAGGGGCTGGGCACCATATGGCACCCGCGTCCAGATCTTTGGAACCTCCACGTGTGGCTCCTGGACAGGACGTGGCAGATCTAAGTCATCTGCCACCGGCGGTAGAAGACACTATCACTCAGGCTAGAGCCCCTTCTAAGAGGCAGGCCTATGCTTTGAAGTGGAGTCTGTTCACAAATTGGTGTTCTTTTCACCGAGAAGACCCCAGAGATGCTCGGTCAGAGTCGTGCTTTCTTTCCTGCAAGGAAGGTTGGAGCGTAGGCTGTCACCCTCCACCACCTTGAAAGTGTATGTGGCTGCCATTGCAGCCCCATCATGATGCAGTGGACGGCTGGTCCCTGGGGATGCATGACATGATCGTTAGGTTCCTGAGGGGTGCCAGAGGTTTAAATCCTCCTAGGACACCCCTGATACCCTCCTGGGACCTCTCTATTGTTCTGGTTGGACTTCAGAGGGGTCCCTTTGAGCCACTTGACTTAGTCGAGCTGAAGTTCCTGTCTAGACAGCACTCCTGGTCGCACTCACTTCCATCAAGAGGGTCGGGGACCTCCAAGCATTTTCGGTAAGTGAAGAGTGTCTTGTCTTCGGGCCGGCCTACTCTCACGTTGTCCTGAGACCCCGGCCTGAATACGTGCCCAAGGTTCCCACCACTCCCTTCCGACCAGGTGGTGAACCTGCAAGCACTGCCCCTGGAGGAGGCAGATCCAGCCTTGACGTTGCTGTGTCCTGTAAGTTCGCTTCACATATACGTGGACCCCACCCAGAGCTTCAGAAGCTCTGAGCAGCTCCTGGTCTGCTTTGGAGTTCAGCAGAAGGGAAGGCTGTCTCTAAGCAGAGGTTGGCCCACTGGATAGTGGATGCCATCGCCTTGGCGTACCATTCCCAAGGCGAGCCGTGCCTCCTGGGGGTGAGGGCTCACTCCACACGGAGTGTGGCCTCCTCCTATGCGCTGGCGCATGGCGCCTCTCTGGCAGACATCTGTCAAGCTGCGGGCTGGGTGACACCTAACACCTTCGCGAGGTTTACAACCTTCGTGTAGAGCCAGTTTCTTCCCATGTGTTGGGTAACAGGTAATTGGCAGGAAGGACTGGCTCGGTGTCATGCTTGCTGCACCATTCGCCCTAACACAGGTATGCGAGCGCCTTTCTTCTCCCAGTAGAGTTCCCCGGTTGGCGTACCCTGGTCGAGCATCCTCCAGAACCCTCGGCGGTCAGACTTGGCGGAGCAGTCTGGCGCCAGGTTAGCATGCCCGGAGTCCCGGTCAGCCCCTGTACTGGGCTAGGTGTCCATATGGCTTGATTCCCTACGGGTATTCCAATATGTGTATTCTTCCATGGTAAGGTTTCCCTCTTGGTAAACCCGTGTCTTCCATTGACAGACCCGCTCTGTCAGTCTCTTCTGGCAGCTGTTCCATCCCTACTCTAAGGTAGGACCTGCCTCAGAGACCCATTACATTTACATTTACATATACAAATGAGAACAATAGAAGCAATCAGATCAACAAGACAACAGCAACGGTATACAAGTGCTATGACAAGTCTCAGTTAGTCTAGTACAGAACATGTAGCCAGGTTTTTTTTTTAAAGAATATGATAGACAAGAGATATCAACAACGTACCAAAGTTCAGTGAATTTGGCGCTGGGGCTTTGGGAAGGTTATGACCTTAAGTGTAGCTGGTGACCTTGCCCGCAGCTTGTACGACAATTGCGAAAGCGCCACAGGGTTGTGACGGTGTTCCAGGTTGTGGCGCTTCCAATGGGACACCATATGTCGTTCGACATAACTTCGTAGTAGACCCGACAGATAAGGGAACGCCTCAAGTTACATGCATAACCCCTAGCTCCCTGATGGAGGGAACGGAGATGTTATGTCCCATGCCACAACCTTGAACCATTCGCTCGTTGCGGGACGCGTTCTCGGCTCCTCAGCTGTAAAACCTGAAGAGTGGATGCACCTGTCGACTATTTATACCCGTATAGGCACGGTGAGTGGCTCAGGTATGTAAAATCCACTATAGCCACCTTTTCATTGGCGTTTTCTCTTAAACTCAGAGATTTGGCATCCCAAGTGAGACCCCATATGTCGTTCGACGCCGCGTCTCCATTCCACTCCATCAAGAGGCCTTGAGGGTTATGTACGTAACCAAGACGTTACTTTACAGTTCTGTTACTTAAAACTCTGTTTATGAACTATTTTCACAAAAAAAAAAAAAACAATACAAGTGTTGTTTAAAATCTTATTCAGATATGATGCACCCTTATATTTCAACAACATTTTTCTCTTTTTTTTTTTACTGGATATTGTATACAATACATTTTCAGATGAAAAATATTTGCTCCAAGTGGACAATTCTGTGAAGACATAGTTATTTTTATTTTTTATTTTTAAGGTATGCCAAGGTTAAATATTATCTCCATTCCAGATGTTTTAATGTGAGGACTGTTTTTCTAATGATACAAGAAGGATTTTTCCTTTTATGATTTATTGTTATTTTTACACATTGCCTAATTTGTCCATAACAGAGTTGACAAACACTACCATAAAGACATTAAAATTAACATAACATTCATTAAAAGTAAAAAAAGAAGTAACTTATTATTAAAATTGAATATGTTTTCAATAAGATACTGGAAAGAATTTCTGTTAGTGAATAGTTTTTTTTCCTTAACTTTACGGAATGTCAAATGTATCTCCAATTATAGAATCACCCAGGCATTGCAGCTGATACACAATAAGGATGAACAATTCTAACTCATCATCTTAAAGGTACAAAAGCTTGTGTGTACCTTATCAACTTTATTTCATAATAAGCCATCAATTTGGGCTACTGGTAAACAATTCTAGAGAGGAAACCATCAACTGATATGTTATTCATGTT
Organism: Cyprinus carpio; assembly: GCF_018340385.1. NCBI lineage: Eukaryota > Metazoa > Chordata > Actinopteri > Cypriniformes > Cyprinidae > Cyprinus > Cyprinus carpio. The sequence goes on along the minus strand of NC_056600.1, from coordinate 25,293,971 downwards.
CATAGGCTCTTTACTATTATTATTTACATTGAACAAAACACTTACTAATGGAGTTTGTGAACCTTATTGTAAAGTGTACACTACTTCAACATTAACTGATGTGTTACTAATAGTGCTGTCAAACAATTAATCTTGATTAATCACATCCAAAATAAAGGTTTTTGTTTACATAATATGTGTGTGTACTGTGTATATTTATGTATACATAAACACACACATATAGTACATATTTTGAAAATATTGACATTTATATACATTAATCTTTTTATATTACATATCATATTATATATAAATATATTTTATATATAAACATAACATTTTTTCGTAAATACATGCATGAATGTGCTTGTATTTATTTATGCACAATAAATATACACAGTACACATTCATATATTATGTAAACAAAAACTTGCGATTTTATTAGCACTAGTTACTAACATTTATAGACTATTAACATGACTTACCATTAACAAATCACTTACTAATGGAGTTTATGAACCTTATTGTAAAGTGTACACTACTTCAACATTAAGTGATGTGTTACTAACATTTCTAGACTCTTTATTAATAAAATTCACCATGAACAAAGCACTTACTAATGGAATTTGTGAACCTCGAGTCTCAAGTCTTCTTTAATTATGTCAAGTCAAGTCGCAGGTCATCAAATTTGGGACTCAAGTCTGAGTTGAGTCACAAGTCATGTGATTTGAATCAACACCCCTGGAGTTTAGCGCGTGAACCATGACTTTGAAAAGCCAGGATAAATGCTTCAGAGAGCTCCAAAATTACGATTCACCATGGCAACAATTCTAAATCACTGTTATAATTTCAGAACCCAATTGAAAGGGAAACCCTTTTATTTAAAAAAAATAAAATGAAAAAACTGTCTCTTAGTCAAATTATTTTGTCAAAAGGTTATTAAAATACAGGATAAAACAAAACATTTTACATTTTTAATTTCTGTTGTGTTGTGAGCTTGTTGTGTTTGTTTTTTAATTGCGTTGTGTTGTGCACTACTGGGCAACTGTACTAACCAGATCCTGAGGGAGACACACCCCTCTGCAATAGAACAGAATTCTTCAAAATTTTCAGTCTTTCTGATAGTATAAGAGACTGCTGTAAAATTGAGACATTTTTACCAATCACACAGACACACAAAATAATACCAAACATAAAAGTGTTAAGATCATGAATTCTTAAGATATAATAAATGCAGTATGCAAGTATAGTAACTTCAGTTCTTGACACTTCTAAGTCAACTTTCAGTGAACCTGGCCATACAGCCAGAAGGGAAGGAGGGAAGCTTAAGAATGGGGGAAGAGACAGCGGAGCAAATGGTTTTCTTTGAGATCATCTCCTCAGATTAAAAAGGTTATTTTTTTGTTGCATGGCATCTGTTTTATGAGAGTTCCTGTAATTTGGTTTCATGGGGAGATCTTTTCAGTTCTTACAATAGAAAACTTGTCAAGAAAATTATCTCACTCTGGATCTGCCCAAGCTGATATAATCAAGCTTGTTGATAAATACCCAACCTTGTTTAAAGTGCATATTGCAGGTTAAAACAATTTCAAATGAATATATAACCTTGTATGAAAATACCTTATGAACCATTAATGCAGGATTTGAAAATGTTTTACAAGACATGAGGGCACAAATTTAGAAGAAAAAGTGATGATTTCCTTGACAGCTCTCAAAAACCACTTTTTTTTAACATCGCGTCATATTACGTCACGAGAGGGAGTCGTATGCCTGGCTGGGTTTTTGAGTGGGCGCAAGTCGGTGTGTTTTCTGTAGTTATTTTTATTTCAATTTATCATCGTCATGGTAAATTATTGTGTTTGTGGAGGTTGCACAAATAATAGTCTGTCAGGATATCAAGTCCACAGGTTTCCTAACAATAGAACCGGTGCGTTTGTGCAGATGAAGAGATGGGATTCACTTATGCATCTTGCTTCAAAAAACGCAGTGGTATGTAATTCAGCGATCACTTTACACTGGAGAATTATCATCCTGGCTATATGATGTAGTCCAACATGGGATACCGAAGCAAGTGATACTCTGAGCTGGTGCGGTTCCTTCGGTGCACACAGCTCCTTCATCAGGTCCTGGTCCATCTGTGTTCGGCCCCTGGCGGGAGACATGATGCTCACGGATCCGTCACAGATGCTGCTCCATGAAAACGGCAACAGTGCACCATAAGTCTTGATTTTTAACATTTGCTACCTACCAAATCAGTGAACATATTTATTAAATTATTGAGACACATCGAGATTTGTAACGTTATAAGTTGTTATAAAGCACCGCAGCTACGTTAGCATGTAAGCATTAGCAATAACGTTATATTTTTAAAAACCGTGTAAAAAGGTTATCAGATGAGAAGGCATAACTGGTAAGTTAACCTCAGTTTGCTAATATTATAACTACCAAGTCTAGTTACAGCTTAGTGACATTTTTTGCACTGCTAATTGGTAATGTATTGTCATGTGGTGTGTTTAACAGGTCTGAAGAAGTGGAGGCCAGCTCTTATGAACCATCTCTACTGGACTCCAGCTTCCACTCACTGATGGAGATGCAGATGTGATGGAGGTCAAGTGGAACAGCATGGTCAGCAGTGAATGTGATGTAAACATTTGCTTGCTTCTCCCAGCATGCATCAGGCCTCATGGAGTCTCTGAGAGAGGAATACTGCAGGTCACCACAGGCTCTGCGAGAGTGCAGCTACTGTCTTGTCTTCCACTACACCTGCTCTCTTTCCGAATCCCTCCAGAGCATCCAACAAGATCAGATATTTGTTGTGTATCTAGCACAGCATTCACGATTTAACACATTAACAACACATTGGTGAGTACAACCCACACTGAAAGATTGTTAAATGTTTTAAATGGGTCAGATGGTATATTTTTTTTCTTTTCGGTAGTACAAGTACATGTTTTGGTATCCCATATAATAACGAATTCCTAATGTGTAATGTTTTGAGTTAGGTATTAACAGTGCTATAAACTATTTTTGCAGAATTTCATGTTTGAAATAAGCTTTTAAAGGGGTCATAGAATGGCGTGAGAAAAGATCATTTTTGTATTTTATTTTGGTTGAAAATGCAATGATATTTTGCCTGGTGTAGAAAATAAATAAAAAATGAAAACTGCATTCTTTTCCCCATATTTTGGTATTTTTCTCTCACTCCTAGCCCTGCACTTTCTCCAGGCAGTTCATTTTGCAGGGCAGATAATGCAAACTCCTGGTTACGGCCAGCGGTCAGGAGCTTTGCTGACTAGCCAAGCGTGTGGTGGGAAGTATTTACCTTCCCTCACCACATAATGTGATGGTGCGTCCCAGCGGCAGCCGCAAAAATAGTAAAGTCATTCCGAACAGCAAAGCATTTGTTGCATCATGGAACTTGAAACAGAAAGGGTGCTGTCTTCAGCTTTCGATTCACGCACACACACACACACTCTCTCTCTCTGCCTCACACACCTCAAATCAGCTCTTTTACGCATTTCATTGCGCCTGAGAGCATATTATCATGTCACGCACAAACTGCAAACACTACTTGCACTCATAGTAACTCATTTGTGGACTACTTGCACTCGCGTCTGAATAAGTAGCAGATTACGTCAATAAAGCATGTAAAAATCAAATTTGACTGTACTAATGCAAAAAAATCCCCACATGTTGATTTGCTGCTCTCTTTTTCTCTCAATACAATTTCCCTTTGACCTAAAAGCAGCTCTCTATCGACCTCAAATGAACTCAGTGGAATGAAAGCCCGTTCTCCACAGAGAGAAACGTTTATGAATAAGTTAATAACTTAAACAGTGGGACATGATAACTCATTATAATGACAATGATGACACAAAAACATTAATAGCCATTTCAAACGAGGCATATTAGCTGCATCCAGTGGGTCTTTTTACGCCGCATTGCATCGCGACTTGGAAACATAACACTATGTCTGCATTTGTGATCGGAGAAACTAAAGCACTACTATACTGCTCAAACCTCACATTTGAATAGTAACGTTAAGTAGCAGATTAATAATAAAATGTAACTTTCTTTCAGGCTGTCAGAAGCGGCAGCATGTCCTTGTAAAGCTGGAAATGCCCCACTTCAGAGTAAAAGCCTTTTTTAACAGTCCTGTCCTCTCTCCTCTGATCTAGAAACTGGCTAGAGCCGCCCGGCCTGCCGCCGGTTCGAGGCCTCGCCAGGCAAGTGGCGGGATTGGGGCCGTTTTGTACATGCAAAATCGGCCTTTCCTCTCCCATGTTCAGAAATCATCCGTGAAACTTGAGTATTTGAGTTGTAATGCTCTGGGACAGTGTTGCGTAAAACTCAGCCCTGGAGAGTTCTTATGTCCTCTTTACTCACATCCAAACACACAGCTCTCTCCACAACATGGCGCCAGTGAACGCGACAACACGGAGCGAGAAAGTTACACCTAGTTTCTTTGCTCATACATTTGTGCGGTGCTCTGCAAATTGTCACATCGTGACGTAGAGATGTGGGGTGTGTTAGAACAAGCCATTTTAGGGGGATGTGGCAGACTCCTTACTTTAATAAAGAATATCTCTTTGGATTTGAGACTTTAGTCTTTGCAACTTTACAGATCTTCTTTATGCACCAAGAACTTGTAACACTCCAAAGAGAAAGGAAAACTTGAAAACTCCTTTGATGACCCCTTTAATGTTCCTAACCTACCCTACCCTCAGTACTACAGTCATAATTTGGTGGGTCACAGAATTCGACAACTGAATGAATCAGCACTGAATGAATGGTTTACTAACTAACTCATTAAGACATTCCTTCGCTGCCACCTACTGGCATAACAGTGTAACCGGCAATGAAAACACTGAAATCGCCAACACAAACATTTTTTCAAAGTTACGCTTATATATTATTTAAACATGTTTTAAATTGGATGCCATATACCTGTAATTTGTGTTGAAAAAATCATTAGTTTTAGTGCAAATTAGTAATAACATTGCAATATGATTATTATTATAACTGCAATAAAATATTTGTAACTTGTTGAAATTAAATTCTGTACATTTTCAAATGAAATGCTTTTTTCTGTTAAAATATTTATGCACTGAATTTTCTAGGACTTTGTTAATGTGTTCATATTTGCCAGTCACTGCATAATTATCATGTTGTACTTTATTTGAAACCATTTTGTTTTGTTGATATATATTTACTGTAACGGGGTAAAGAATCACACGACAAGAGGAGTTCCAATAAAGGCCCCGGAGGGTGGATTTCTTGACAGGTGAAGTGCAAACAGGTGAAATTAAGTGGTGCTCCGTGACCCGTTTCTCTCCTTCTTTTTCCGTGCGTCCAAGTGCTGTGGGTCCGTGCTGTGATCACGTGGCAGGGCTGACCTGTCACACACTGCTCTCTGTAAAGGAATCAGGGGAAATGTTAGTTCAGAGTCTTCTGGAGACACGTTCCTCCTTTGTGTCCAGGGCGACGCTGATGAGCGCTCGGGAAACGCGTCACACTCTCCCCCCTAAGCGATGTTCTGTCCCTGTGGGATAACGGGGAAACTGGGGGATGGTGGGCAGTGAACCCTGACAGACCTGCAAAAGCTGCCCATATCTAGGAGAGACCGTCGGCATTGGCCGTCCCCGCCCGGTGTTGCACGACGAAGTGAAAGTCCTGGAGCGCAAGGAACCATCGAGTCACCCATGCCTTCGTGTCCTTCACCCGGGCCATCTAATGTAAGGGAGTATGGTCAGTGATGAGGGTGAATTTTCAGCCAAGGAGGTAATACTTGAGCTGCAGGACTGCCCACTTGACGGCCAGCGCTTCCCTCTCGTCGCGTACCGTCGTTCCGCTGGGGTCAGCTTCCGGCTGATGTAGATCACCGGGTGTTCCTCACCATCCTGTATTTGCGAGAGGACAGCTCCCAAATAGGTGTCGGATGCGTCCGTCTGCAACAGGAAGGGGCAGTTGACGTTTGGGGCTCGTAGGACCGGCTCAGAGGTAAGTGCCGCCTTCACTTGTTGGAACACCTCATCCGTGTCGGTAGTCCAGGATATCTTCTCTGGTTGCCCCTTTCTGGTCAGGTCTGTCAGGGGAGCTGCTAAGGAGAAGTTAGGGATGAAACAACGATAATACCCTGCCAACCCCAAAAAGGCCCGTACCTGGGTTTTGGATGTGGGTCGCAGTGCTGAGAGAATCGCTGCCACTTTCTTCTCTTTGGGTTTGATGAGACCACAACATTACATTACATTTACATTTAATCATTTAGCAGACACTTTTATCCAAAAAGACTTACAAATGAGAACAATAGAAGCAATCAGACCAACAAGAAAACAACAACAGTATACAAGTGCCATGACAAGTCTCACTTAGTCTAGCAAACAGAACCCAGTAGCAAGTTTTTACTCTTCTATTTTCTGTTTTTTTTCTTCTTTTTTTCGAATAGGCTAGGACAAGAAAAAGGTATGTGCTAGTATAAGTTGGTGAAGGGTCAAGTGCTGGGCGGACAAGAAAGATGGAGTCTTTTAGATTGTTTTTGAAAAAAGAGGTAAAGACTTCAGCTGTTCGAATGTGAGAGCGCGAGAGTCATGTCACCATGCGAGGCAACAGTCCCAGGAAAATGTATGTGAGAGTGATTTGCAAAACCTCGTGGAGATGGCACCTGAAGCGTCGTTCCGTTGCACACTGCAGAAAGCTTATGGGCGCCTAGTTTGAACTAGTGAGTTTAGGTGTTATGGTGCCGTGCCAGTGGTCAAGTTTTGTAGGCAAGCATCAGTACCTTGAATTTGATGCGAGCGGCTATCGTAATCCGAGTCGCGGTGCCAGTGTAACCTGATGAGGAGAGGAGTACATGAGGTAACAGAGCTTTTTGGCTCATTGAAAGACAACCCACTCGCTGCTGCATTCTGGATCAGCTGTAGAGGCTTGATAGTATATGCAGGAAGGCCCACCAGGGAGAGCATTACAATAGTCCAGTCTGCGAGAACAAGAGCTTGGACAAGAAGTTGGGTGGCTTGCTCTGACAGGAAGGGTCTAATCTTCCTACTGTTGTATAAGGCAAATCTGGCAGGACCGGGTCAATTGTAGCAATATGGTCTGTGAGAAGCTTAACTGATGACTCCATCACAACTCCTAGGTTTCTGGCTGTCCCCTGGAAGGAGTTATGGTTGACGAACTCCAGCTGTATAGAGAAGTTGTGATTATAAACGATGGGTTTAGCTGAAACCACCAGCAGTTCTGGTTTAGTAAGGTTGAGCTGAAGATGATGGTCATTCATCCAGCTAGAAATGTCACTCAGACAGGCTGCAATGCGAGCACGCTACCGTCGGAGCATCTGGTTGGAATAAGAAGTAGAGTTGAGGTCATCAGCATAGCAGTGATAGGAAAAGCCATGCTTCTGAATGACAGATCCTAATGATGTCATGTAGACAGCGGAAGAGAAAGTGGTCCACGGCACTGAGCCTTGAGGAACCCCCAATATCAATATGTTGTGACTTAGAAACTTCACCCCTCCCAAAAACAGAACCTGAAGGACTTATCTATCAGAGGCGTAGGACTTAAACCACAGGAGTTTGCGTTTCCAGAGGTGACCATATACTTTCTGAGGGTGGACAGAGTAAGAATCTGGTTGATGAATAACTTGTGTCAAAGCACTGCAGACAGATCCCAAAGCAAGATGCGTACTGAGGATTTGGAAGGAGCTTGCTCTGCCTAAGAGTCACAGGGCTTCAGTAACAAGGAAGGGCACGTCTCCGTAAGGGAGTGGCCGTATGAAGCCAGCTTGGTTTTTTTGCGTTCCAGGATGGTTGTTCTGGACCAGGAGAGTTGTTCTGTAAAGAAACATAGAAAAATGGTTATTGAAACACACTCGCCTATTCAAGTGTATTGGCAATGAAATTGAAAGCACGAAAGGGATAGTACCGGTCGTAGTTTTTCTAGAGATTGCTGGATTTATAGAGATGGTGTTTTAAGCAGTGGGCTACCCGAGCCTACTGTAAATGCTGAGGGAACTGTACCAGAGTGGTGAAGTGAGGTGTTGATATGTCGAGTAAGGTGAAGGTATGATCTGAAGAAGGAATCGCTTGAAGGAAAGTGAGAGTGGGAATAAGGATCAAGTGGACAAGTAGTAGGATGACTGGACGGGATAAGTTGGAAACGTCCATCCTCTGAGAGTGGAGATGAAGGAGGACGACGAAGAGTGTGTATTAGTGGTTAGTGAAGTTATTCATCAGTCTCGTGGTGTGGGAGAATGGGTCCGGATGGTTTCTTGTCTATAATTTGTGCAAGAAAACTGCAAAGTTTGTCGACTGTAAGAGTCAATGAAGGAGGGAGGTGGAGTTTTGAAAATGTGCAGAGTCGGGAAAGTTGTTAATTTTTGTTGTGGTAGTATGATGTTTTTAGCAGTGAAGACTTTCAGAGAAGGAAGAAGGAGAGGGACTGATACACACTGCGGGTCGGTATGAGGTTTCTTGATTTATTGCCATTTTCCTCTCTGCAGCCCCTGAATTTAAGAGCGATGTTCACAGAGAACATTCGGACAGCCACGGGGGCAGGATGGGGTGGTGCATGCTGGTCTGGATGACAGTGCGGCCAAAAGTTGTCCCAAGCAAGAGGTCCGAGTGGAGCCAAAGAGTGTCAGTAGCACTGTTCGTGTCGCATAGCTGAAAAAACTGAGCGATGTGAAGATAGTGAGGATGAAACCATAGAGGATAGGCCGGATGGAGAGAAGTGAGCGTAGGTTCCATCGAAAGGGGTGACCTGCGGTGTTGAGCGCGTGTCGCTTCAGGAGTAAGTGCGATGGTAGTGGTTATGAGAAGTGGTCTGAGGTGTGCAGTGCAAGCACTAGTGTGTTTTCCATGGAGCCAACAGCGCGTGTAGATGAGGTCCATCAGCGCGAGGGCGTGGTCGCATTATAAGATAATGAAGGGAGACGTGAAAAATGGACATTGCGTTGTTTTCATATGGATTACTTTATCACAGAATATTTGTTTTCGGCAGCACTTG
>NC_056600.1:25277564-25284807 GCF_018340385.1 Cyprinus carpio | reverse complement strand
TGGTAAATGACCATAAAGTGGATTTTAACAGGGTGGATTATAGTAATTGCGTGTGATTCAAATGAACTGTTACCTGTAAGAGATGGTTGAAGATCAAATTTCCATTCTTTTGAGATAAGGAGACCAGTACCTCCACCCATCCTGGTCATACGAGGGGTGTGGGAACAAGTGAAATTAGTGGAGAGGGCTGCGGGAGTGGCAGTGTCNCCAGAGGGTTAATATTCAGGTGAGGGAGTGCGTTGTGATGAGCCTGACTGACTTGTGACGAAGTACCCTCCTCCAGGGCCCGGCTCTGAGGGCCAAGGCGCTCCCCGCGGCTGGCGTGGTGGTCTTCCCTCGCGCCTCGGGGGGAGCAGGGGCTACCTGGGATGAGGAGGTATGGGAATCTTCTAGGAGTATAGGGTCCTGTGATGTCGCCTCTAGGGGACTCCAGGGAACGGTGCTTTCTGGGCCATGATCACTTCCCAGCCGCATTTAGGCACTCTTACCTCCCTGCTCATGCCCGGGATTTCTGGTGATCTCCTCTACCTTGCATTTTGCTCTTTCCTGCAATAGTAATGGGAGATGGAGTTCTTCTGTTCAAGCAGGCTCAGTGGAGAATGGGAGAGGTGAAAAAGGTTTTAGGAAGTGAGACAGCAAATAGTGCTGGAGTGAATTTTGTAGCTGAAGTGAGGGAGTTTGGTGCCCTTTCGTGGGGCATCTGGGGTCAAGCACTGTGAGCCTGGATAGCAAAAAGTGGGACGGCGCACTTGGGACTCCTGGGGTTACTTACGGGCAGGCAGCGGCTGAGATTATACAGCGTGAGTGGGATGCAGCCGTGACCTTTCCTATCCTGCTGGTGGGTGGGAGTGGTGTCTGGCGCAATGGTGTAGGCTGCCATCTTCTGTCTTCGTGCACTGCCCATTGGAGGGGTGCATGGTGTGCCTTTCGTCCTGTACTCCTCTGCCTCTCCTCGTGAAACCCAGTAGTCAACGGCAGGGGCGCTGAGGGGCCCCCCAGACTAAGTGGGAAGAGAGGGGGCTGGGTAGCCAGAGTAATGCACTGAAATGTGGTGTAAAGCCTCCCCGTGGGATGGCTGGGTGGAGGGAATTCTGGGAATTACTTTCATTGGCTAGGAACTGGCTCCCCCAGTCCTGTCCCAGGCTATGGTGGCAGTAGCTGGGCCTCGGAGAGCCAGCCTACTTCCTGCAAAAATTTCCTTTCTGTCTGAATGCTGGATTGTGGGTGATAACCTGAGGAGAGGCTTACAGTCAAGTACTCTAGGTGTGAAAAGTAGCGATTTCATACCTGGAGGCGAATTGTGGTCCATGGTCTGAAATGGCTGTCCTCGGGAGTCTCACCTGATTTCCAGCACTCCACCTGGGAAATAGGAGTGCCTCTGCTGTTCTCATGTGGCAATTAAGGTAGACTCCCTGTAACGGGATGAGTCAGTGGAATTGGCAGTCCCCAATGGCCATGTGACTAGGCTGCTGGGTGTATTACCATCCGAGGGGGTAGATCTCGTGATGAAGTCTACTCCCAGGTGTGACTCAGGGACGGCTTCTAGGCTGCAGGAGTGGCATCAGCCTTGGTGCTATGGTAGGACCTGAGCCGATGAGAGATAGTGAAGTGAACTGGAGTGAAAAGCAGGGCCTACTTGTGCCTAGGCGCAGGGCTAAGAGCATTTAGCCTCTCCCTGAGATAGCTTTCATAAATTCTTGTGGTCCAGAGAATGCTGCGGAAGGATGTAAGCAGCCTCTCTCTCGAGGCAATGTCGCTACTCCCTCCAGAGGCAACTTGATGGCTAGTAGCTCCAGTTTCCAATATCATAATTTTTCTCTGCGGGCTGACTTCTGGGAGAAGCCACACATGGATGGGTCTGGAGGGTCCTGCAGCTGTGATAGTGCAGCTCCAACTCCAGTGGTCGAGGCATCCACTACAGCACCTCGAGAAAGGGATGTCTGGGTCAGGATGAGCAGGTGGGGCCCTGGTGAAGGCATTTTTGAGGGTTATATGAAGGCTTGGTGGTGGCTGGAGTCTAGTGAGATTTGGGTTTGTTGTGGAGGAGGTCTGTGATGGGACTGGTAAGTGAGCTATAGTTCTAACCCAATGTAAGCAGCGATAGAAGTTAGCAAAACCTAAAGCGTTGGAGTTCTTTTTATGGTTGATGGGAGGTTGCCAGGAGGTGATGGCTTCAATCTTCCCTGCGATCATGTAGATTCACCCTGTCAGACTATTGGTAGTATAACTTAGGAATTGAACAGATGGCTGATGGAAGGTGCATTTTTCTGCCTTGAGGAATAAATGCGTTCCTACTACACTGATGGAATGCAGCCAGTGGTGCCAAACACACTCCGGAGTGGCGATGAGGGTTTCTAGGGATCGGGTAGCGGACCGGCTTGTATCCATATAATAGTCATTACACTTGAAGCGGGACCTGTGAGGATGGAAATGATAAAGGCAATTTTCAGTGCATTTCATTAGGATATAATTGAGGTTGGTCCTGAATGGCTGCAAGTGAGCACTGGAGGAGAAGCCGTTTGCAGTCCTCCGCCCAGGTCAGAGTATGCGGCTTCGTGCAAACTACCGGACTAGAGTGGAAGTGATGCTGGCCGTCAGAAGAAGATCACGGGATGTTGGTGGATAGGCCCTTGCTGGAAGAAGCTGAGGTGTTAAGCGGTGGGGAGGTGTCAGTAGCTGCCGCCTTGAATCCACCAGCTCTTGGGGAAATGGATCGGGTTTGCTCATCCTCAACTTGCTATGGATCCGATCTTCTGCTTAACAAACAGACTGGCGACAGAGGGATTAGTGGGAAACTGGTATTTTATTGAGACCCGGCAGAATATGACAGAGGATGAAGTAGTAAATGGAATGGGAATGAGAATCCCTTGCAATCGGGTAAATACTTGCGGATGGGATGACCAGAGTAGCCGGTTGGGGTGACCAGAGTGGAGGATGGTGAGCACACACTTTGGCGATGGTGAGTAGTAGAATAACTTAGCAGGAAAATGTTCCGCTGATCAGTCATGAGGACCTGGATTAAACTGATGATCTGAGGTGTGTGTGGCTATATAGCAGCTGGGGAAGAAATCGCGGATTTTAATGGGTGAACATAAAAAGCTAGTGATTAACATTCAGGTGAAAGAGCAGTCGCTGTGATGAGTTCGGACTGACTTTAGGACACCATAGAATGGAGTATTTACCTTGGCATAGTTGAATTATAACAGCTCTGTACATGGAAATGACATACCCCGCGAGGCCCTAAACACCACAATGTTTCCTCCTTCTTATGTAACTCTTATGAAATCGCAAAAAGACCTCTGAAAAACAGGCGACCTTAGAACGCGGCAATCGCAACAGTCGGGATCACTACACCATCAACATTTGCAGATACCCACCCATATTCTAGGCCAACTGAGTCTGCACAGATGAAACATCAGTTCTGCAGGCAGGTATAGTGAAGAAACAAGCAAGGACAATAGTTCTAATAGAATAATGTGAGCCACTAGAGACATGGTTAGCTGTGTGCTAGCGAGAGCCTGTTACAGTACATAAGATTTCACTTACCACATAAACAGAGTAAGGAGAGACGACTGATATGGTGATGGTGATTGATTTACAGATCCCGAGCTCCACTGACAAGCATCTGATCTTGTAAAATATGTGCATTGCATCTAAATGTTTTAGGACTTGTCTGCATTTTAGCTTGCATTCTCCAGTGATTTACTAAAGGGCCTACTGACATGCAAAAAATGATTTCAACTTCATGTTTTTTACACCGCATTTTTAACTTAAGCAACATAATTTTATTGACATTAGTAACTGTAATCAAATTACATAAATTTAAAATGTAATGCATTATACCCAACTCTTAATAAGGGTTTATGGCATTGCATCGGTTCCTGCTTCATATGTATCTTTAATGAGGCACCCACTGTTTATTTAAATTCACTTTTTATATATGACCCTTTAGGGTCATGAACCCTCCTTTTGTGAACATATCCTCCTTGGTACCAGTCATCTCTAAAGAAAGGGGGATTGAAGGCTGCCTTTGCCCTGTTAACAGCCTCCTCTGTAAGATTCAGTGGAGAAGTCAGGTATTCGGCCCCAGAAACAGGCACTCCCTGCCATGTGCCATGTAGATTTTGACAATGTAGGTGCTGCGCTCATCAAAAACAGGGTTCATTCCACTGGTCAGTGCCAAGAACAAGTTGCTGCCATCATTAACAACACTGAAGGAATTTTTTGTGTATGACCCAATTAGATTTTTTTCTCCCTCCATTACAAAAGAGGCTGCATTAGATTTGGTACTGTTCAGTGCACAATGAAAGGAGGTTGTCTGTTTTAGCTCACATCCTAAAACAGAGAGAAAGAGAATACACGTTCTTTATGTAATGTATAATTTCTACAGTTTAAGGCTGATGATACACAGGGATATTTTAGATTGTGTCTCACCTGATTGGCCGTTGACATTTCCCAAAGTTGCCACTGCTCAAAAGGTTGCCCAGTATATCATCAGCCTCAGTGTTTCTAAACTAAAGTCCCTTTTGAAGCATGTCAGTTCACTATTTTCAAACAAGCAGTTCCTGTCTACATTAGTTAACTATAGTATTTTTTTTGAAATAGGATTGTTTTCGTTCTCCCCCAGAGTTAATAAATGAGTTTTACCATTTTTAAATAGCACTTTTAGCATAGCTTAAAATCACTGAATCTGATTAGACCAGTAGCATCGATCACTTAAAAATCACCAAAGAGTTTCAATATTTTTCCTATTTAAACCTTGACTCTTCTGTAGTAACAGTGTACTAAGACCAGCAGAAAATGTAAAGTTATGATTTTCTAGGCTGAAAATGTGCAGTAATAATTGTGAACCAGCAAATAAAGATGTTTTAAAGACCTTTTTTTAAACCCACAGAAACCATATTTAAGAAATGTGATATTTTAATGTCATCTAGTCTAACTGGTCTTCGTGGAGGTTCCTCATCGCTCTCAGAATCAGAATCAAATTAGAAAAAGCTTTATTGCCATGTATGCTTATGCATACAAGGAATTTGTTTTAGTGACATAAGCTTCCAGTACACAGAGACAACAACAACACACAGAAAAAAAAAATTGCAAAATAAATAGAATTGTATGAACAGTTTGTGCTATAGATAATTAATGGACTAGATATAGAGTACGATGCAGGGATGATACCAGTGATGGCGGGAAGTCACAAATAAATATTAAGGATATTGCACATTTGGTGCATAAGTGGGGAACATTCAACTGTTCATGAGTGGAGTGCCTGGTGGGAAGAAACTGTTCTTGTGCCTGGCTATGTAAGTGGTATTTGCGGCTTCTGAAGCGCCGACCCAGAGGGCAAAAAGGTCAAAAAAGGGGGTAACTTGGAGTGAGGGAGTCCAGAAGGATTTTCTGAGCCCTTTTCTTCCTCTATGATGTATAGAGTTCTTGAAGGGGGGGCCGGGGAGCTGTAATAATCCTTTCAGCAGTCCAAAAACCGTTCTCTATAGTCTTCTGATGTCTGATTGTGAAGCTGAACCCGAACAGAGCGGTTCATTCGAGTGTCACAGGACAGACTTCAATGACGGCTGAGTAAGAACTGTTTCAGCAGCTCTGCTGGCAGGTTAAACTTCCTCAGCTGGCTGGCGAAGGACGTACAACTGTTAAGGACTTTTTTAACAATGGAGGTCAATGTGATTGTCCCTCTTCAGGTCCTGAGAGAGAGATGGTGGTTCCCAGGAATCTGAATGACTCCACTGCAGCCACAGTGGTGTCTATGATGGTAAGTGGGGGAGTGCAGGGCAGGGGGTTTCTCCTGAAGTCCACCTATCATCTCCACTGTTTTGAGAGTGTTCAGCTCCAGGTTGTTAAAACTGCACCAGACAGCCAGCTGACACAACCTCTTGTCTGTAAGCAGACTTCGTCACCGTCCTGGATGAGGCCGATGACTGTAGTGTCATCTGCAAACTTCAGGAGCTTGACAGAAGGGTCTTTTAGAGGTGCAGTCGTTGGTGTACAGGGAGAAAGAGCAGTGGGGGAGAGAACACATCCCTGAGGGGCACCAGTGTTGGTGGAGGCGGCTGTTTGATAGAAATTTCCCCAGTCTCACTAGCTGTTGCCTATCTGTCAGAAAGCTGGTGATCCACTGACAGATAGAGCTAGGAACAGAGGAGCTGGGTCAGTTTGGTCTGGAGGGCTGTTGGGATGATGGTGTTGAAAGCTTGAAATAAAGTCCACAAAACAGGATCCTCACATAAGTCCCTGTTTTGTCCAGATGTTACTGGGATGAAGTGCAATCCCATGTTGACTACATCATCCACCAGACCTGTTTTTGCAACGCAGGTTGTAAGTAAGAGTCCCGTTGATGCAGATAAGTGGTGTTCTCTCGTTGGGGTTGCTTCAGTGATGTCACTTCAGATAAGCCAAGAACCAGTTTTTCAAAGCGACTTCATGATGACAGACGTTAGAGCCACAGGTCTGTAGTCGTTAAGTCCTGTTATCTTGGGTTTCACTTTTGGAACAGGGATGATGGTGGAGCGTTTGAAGCAGGAAGGCACTTCACACAACTCCAGAGATCTGTTGAAGATCTGTGAAAAGATGGGGAGCCAGCTGGTCAGCACAGGTTTTCGGACAGGCTGGGTGCGCCATCTGGGCCTGGTGCTTTTCTTCTTTTGTTCTTCCCTGAAGACCTGGCACACATCATTTTCACTGATTTGAAGTGCAGGAGGTGGGGGAGGGGGGATTGCAGGAGGTGTTACTTGGTTGTGTAGGGAGCTGGTCAGAATGGGTGTGGGGTGTTTCAAATCTACAAGTAAAACTCATTCCAGATCACTTCAGCTTAAGTCGTTGATTTGCCTCAGTGCAGAGGATGGTGTCTTGTAGTTATTGATGGCTCTCAGTCCTGTCCACACTGAAGTTGAGTCGTGCGACGTAAACTGGTCTCCCAAACATTTTTAGAAGTAAGGTCTTTTTATCCACTCTGATCTCTTTGTTTCAGTGTGTTCCTAGCCTGATTTGTACAAGACTCGTCCACATTTATGTTGGCATTCAAAAAGAGTGGACTCAGTTAGATGTCTGAGTTTTGCTGTAAACCATGGCTTATCATTGTTGAATGTTAAATAAGTCCTGGTAGGAATACATATATCCTTACAAAAACTAATATAGTATGTTATGATCTCTGTGAGTTTGTCCAGATCACTGGGACACTGTACAAATTGTGAATAAAAACAGAATGCAATGATGTGGAAGTTTCAAATTTCAC
>NC_056600.1:25276321-25277398 GCF_018340385.1 Cyprinus carpio | reverse complement strand
CGAGGAGACAAGTTGCTCAAGTATAGGAATAGGAATCTTGTCCCATTTTTGTCTAATACAGGCTTCTAGTTACTCAACTGTCTTAGGTCTTCTTTGTCGCATCTTCCTCTTTATGATGCGCCAAATGTTTTCTATGGGTGAAAGATCTGGACTGCAGGCTGCCCATTTCAGTACCCAGATCCTTCTTCTACGCAGCCATGATGTTGTAATTGATGCAGTATGTGGTCTGGCATTGTCATGTTGGAAAATGCAAGGTCTTCCCTGAAAGAGACGACGTCTGGATGGGAGCATATGTTGTTCTAGAACTTGGATATACCTTTCAGCATTGATGGTGCCTTTTCAGATGTGTAAGCTGCCCATGCCAAACGCAACCCCATACCATCAGAGATGCAGGCTTCTGAAAGGAGCGCTGATAACAACTTGGGTTGTCCTTGTCCTCTTTAGTCCGGATGACATGGCGTACCAGTTTTCCAAAAAGAACTTCAAATTTTGATTTGTCTGACCACAGAACAGTTTTCCACTTTGCCACAGTCCATTTTAAATGAGCCTTGGCCCAGAGAAAACGCCTGTGCTTCTGGATCATGTTTAGATATGGCTTCTTTTTTGACCCATAGAGTTTTAGCTGGCAACGGCGAATGGCATGGTGGATTGTGTTCACCGACAATGTTCAGGGGTGTGATTCTTCCGAAAAAATCCGGAAATCTGGCTTTTCTGACCTGAAAATGATGCTCTTGTAAATCAAGCAAAAAAAAAAAAATAAGTGTTTTGCGGCGGTTGCGATGGGTCGGGTATTGGTAAACATAATGACCGCTCGCCGCTGTCAATGTTTTTTGTGCCTCTGATTCATGTCGTCATGTGACTCCGCAAGTAGTCCAATCATTTGTCATGATTGAAGTTCAAAGTGTACGCGCACCGTTATGAATGCGCACATACCCAACTGCGCCCAACAATCTACTCACGTGAACAGCTTCAGTTGACTAACGAAGACAGTAAACACGGATGATTCAGGTAAGCAAATCCAATATATTGTCTTTCATTTTTATATGCAGGTCTAGTAAAATTTAACCAATCTATTGA
>NC_056600.1:25163522-25275837 GCF_018340385.1 Cyprinus carpio | reverse complement strand
AGGAGGGCAGAACTTCATGCTCCCAATCCAGCCCGAAAGAAGGCAGCCAAAGACTCATCAGTGGCATCAGCTTTCAATACCAGAAAGACTTATCAAAAGCTGCGGCTGAAAGCATTGAAAAAGCTTGCTGCCAAGAAACAGAAGTAGTCTAATTCAATGTACACTGTTTTGCACTGTTTGCAATGTTTTCATTAAATGTATATAAATTATGTCACTGTGTGTGTGTGTGTGTGTGTGGTGTGTGGGGGGGGGGCTGTCGCGGTGTGATGGTAAGTGCACCGTATAGTTTCCTGCTTTTTTGTCCTTTGGCAATCAAACCTATTAATGTTTTCTGGAAGTATTCCTGAACCCATGTTGTGATTTCCATTACAGTAGCATTCCTGTATGTGATGCAGTGCCGTCTAAGGGCCCGAAGATCACAGCCATCCAGTATGGTTTTCCGGCCTTGACCCTTACGCACAGAGATTGTTCCAGATTCTCTGAATCTTTGGATGATATTATGCACTGTAGATGATGATAACTTCAAACTCTTTGCGAATTTTCTCTGAGAAACTCCTTTCTGATATTGCTCCACTATTTTTCGCCGCAGCATTGGGGGAATTGGCGATCCTCTGCCCATCTTGACTTCTGAGAGACATTGCCACTCTGAGAGATTCTTTTTATACCCAATCATGTTGCCAATTGACCTAATAAGTTGCAAATTGGTCCTTCAGCTGTTCCTTAAATGTACATTTAACTTTTCCGGCCTCTTATTTCTACCTGTCCCAACTTTTTTGGAATGTGTAGCTCTCATGAAATCCAAAATGAGCCAATATTTTGCATGACATTTCAAAATGTCTCACTTTCAACATTTGATATGTTATCTATATTCTATTGTGAATAAAATATAAGTTTATGAGATTTGTAAATTATCCCATTCCTTTTTTACTCACAATTTGTACAGTGTCCCAAACTTTTTTGGAATCTGGTTTGTAAATCCTGCTCTGTTTCTTTGGTCCATCTCTTTATAATATTTACAGATTTAGGTTTCTGCCTGTAGGTTGGTATAAGATGAACCAGGCAGTGATCAGACAGCCCCAGAGCTGCTCGTGGAACAGAGTGATATACATCCTTTACTGTGGTGTAACAGTGATCCAATATATTACTGTCTCTTTTGGGACATGTACTGTAACATGCTGTCTGTATTTTGGCAGTTCACGGGAGAGATTGGCTTTATTAAAGTCCCCAAGAATGATTAAAACAAAGTCCAGGTGTTGCTGTTCTGTCTCCGTGATCTGATCAGCGAGTTTCTGTAAAGCCAGGCTTACGTGCGCTTGCAGAGGGATGTAAACACCAGAATGAACAAGTGAAACATTAGAATAGAATAGAACAGCTTGCAGTTAACAAAAAGCACTTCTAGATCTGAACAGCACATCTTCTTTAACACAGTTACATCTGTGCACCACCGTTCATTGATGTAAAAGCATGTCCCGCCGCCGCGCGATTTCCCCGTTGATTCTGCGCCGCGATCTGCTCTAAACAGCTGAAAGTCCAGCAGATGGAAAGCGCTGTCTGGAATGGCGTCATTCAGCCAGGTTTCCGTGAAACAAAGAGCAGCAGAGTGTGAGAAATCCTTATTTGTTCGAGAGAGCAGAAGGATTTTGTCCGTTTTGTTGGGTAGAGAGCGGAGATTTGCCAGATGGATGCTAGGCAACGGCGTTTGAAATCCTCGCTCCCTGAGTCTAACGAGCGCTCCAGCTCGCTTTCCCCGTCTGCGCTTCTTGAAGCGTTTGATCTGCGCCGCTGCTTCAACAACGTTCAGTAAAATGTCTGAATGATTGAAATCCGTTAAAAGATTTTGTGGTGTGTTCTGCCGAATGTTCAGCAGTTCATCCCTGGTGAAGCTGATCATGTTTGACAAACAAAAAACAGGAAAAACCAACAAAAACAGTACAAACACTGGAGAGCCAAGCACTGAACCAGCCGTGTGTGGCGCCGTCGAGAGCATGAAACCAGGTTTGAAGTCACAATCACCTGAATTTTGTCTGAAAAGAGCATAGCAGCTTGTTTTGACCAGAAAGAGAATATATTAATCATGTATGTTACATCATCAGTAAAATCAAATAATACCTGGATACATTAGAACAGATGCTACATATTTTGTCCATAGGGCAGTGTCTGGTACCTCTCTTCTTTTTACTTTTTCAGTGAAATTTTTCAGAGGCCAATAACAATACATTCCCTGTTGAAAACAGATCTTCTTGTCAACTGACATTAGCTAAAACAAAGCTGGATTTAATGGCCGTTACCTAAACTATCTTCACATTTAAACACAGAGAACTAATCAAGAAATATGAATCAGATACCACTACTGATATTTTAACACTATAATCTGCTGATGCCTATCACTGCGTCTTGGAACATTTTTACAAACTATGTGTGTCATCAAAATGTACAACAATCTAAAATTACATACTAGAATTGTGATAAATCAGTTTAAACAATTATAAATAAAAATAAACATGCTAAGATATGGTTTAAAAAATTAAAGCGTATGATCCTGATTGCTGCATCCATCTCTGCTCAAGATATTTAAACTCCTCAGATATACTACTGGAAATACCTCTTCCATAGGTTCAAGCCAATTGGAAAAAAACAACATAAATTCACTGCATATATCTAAAATAGAAACCAAACTGAGGGTTTGGAGCCAAAGGGGCATAAGTGGCCTGCACTTGTGACATGTGACAAACCCCTCTGGCTCCAAACCCTTGATAAGTGAGATATGGCATACAGTATACAACATATATATTTACACTATATACACTTACACACAAAGTACTCCAGCTGATGAAAAGTTGTTGGGCATTGCTGCCACAGCTCAACATTTAAAATTTAAATTTCCATCATTTTACTATCCCTCAGGCTTCAAGACTTAGATAATTTGGATAATTTGAAGAATATTCTGAATGCTATTTTATATATAAAAAATATATATATATTTCATTTGGTATCTTCTGTTTGAGCAGCAGACAGTTTTAAACTCAAAACTGCATAAACACATTACATTACACATATGACACCTACCGTATTGCCCCAAATATAAGACAACCCTGATTATAAGATTATTATAACAGCTAGAAAATGTCATTTTTGGGGTGTGTCTATAAAAGAGCTGTTTTGGAGTGTACCGCTTTAAATGCAAATGAGCTGCATATTCTCGCCCTATCTCCAGAAGAGGGTGTTGAGTATATGTCTCTCTGCATTACATATCTACAGCATAAACAGCCAGCAGAAGCAACATAACTGAGAGCGAGAGACTGGTGTTTAGCTGTACATATGGGAAGCCAATTGCACTGAAAGTGGGACAAAACAGGGAGATGTTACAGAGCTCACGCCACACTGACCTGTCATTGGCATGGATCACGACACAACTGACATGAACTAATCTCACAAACACAGCACTGATCAGTTAAAAAATACTTAATGTACGCACACAAATACAGTTAAAACGCTAAGCGCTATAACAACATGACATTCACAAAGGAGTGATACACGAATTTAAGTAGATTTTGAGGCGCATTACCTTGAAAAATTAAAGTAATCCACATCATCGTCAGCAGCTCAGATGTTGGACTCTTATGACTATTATGTTTATTCTCACATCGAAACCAAGAGCATCAGGAATGCTTGCGAGGCACGTTACAGCTGCTCAAGCTCAATCAACCCTATGGGCCGGCTATGACCCATGATAACAACACAACACAACATGACCATCACATGAAAGAAATCATTAGTAAAGACTTCTTTGGATTGATTTCCCCAACTTAGAGAACAAAACCCAGACTGAAAGTCGTTATGAGACTTTTCAACCTCTTTAGTCTTCACAGAACATTTTCACTTCACTGAATGGCACAAGAAACTGCCTTTTCACATATAGATGCACCAAAATTATCTTAAAAGGACTTATGAGCAACTAATCATTTCTATGCATAACATTATTTTATGTATGTAACCCCCTCATTTACTATCATGCTTTAATCATTAATTGTGTATGTATTTTGAATAACTATTGAAGTTTAAAGCATTACATTCATGTTTAGTATGTCGTCGCTGTCCGATGAAAACCATTTTGCCGATTTTGAGATTTTTCGATGGATTGAATGTCCAGGTTCATTTCCGTATACAGTATGCTTCACATATCTAAATGGCCAATAAAAAGTTGTGAAATCATGTCATCTGATTTTCACGTATATCCATTTGGTGTCAAAGCTGTCAATCATGCCGCGTATCTCCCGCCCTGTGGAAGCATCTCGCCGGTCTCGTGAAGTTTCATCGAAGCTCAGCACTGGATAGCCGAATAACACTGTTAACAGAGTCGACGCAACGACTTGACTGACTTCGAAAGCACAGCAACCGCTGCGCTCACTCAAGGTGATTTTTATTGAAACATTACAGGTACACACCCACATTAACAATCAATCACAGTTGTTCCATCATTCAATCAAATAAACAAAACAAAAACAAAACTACAATTTGAGAGCACATAGTTAACACCCCAAATTGATATTAAATTGTTGTTGTTTCATCATTCAATCACCAAAAAATAAATGCGGCAAACTTCATCAACTTGCACTTGGTTGCAGGCTTTGTCAATACATCTGCTACCATCTCATTAGTTGGACAATATTCTAACATAATTACACCATTATTTACAGTAGACCTAATAAAATGATACTTGATGTCTACATGTTTGCATCTTTGCCTGCTTACAGGATTTTTTGCTAAAGCTATTGTACCTTGGTTATCTTCATATACCTTAGGTGGGGGAGTACTGACATTTGTCAAGATTGTTTAACAGCTGTTTAAGATAGAGACACTCTTGTATGGTTGTGGCTAGTGATATATATTCTGCCTCACAAGTGGACAGTGCGACAGTGGGCTGTTTCTTGGTCCTCCATGAAATCAAAGCACGACATTTGGTTAGACTTACACAATAGCCTGTTGTACTACGTCTATCACTACTAGCCGCCCAATCTGCATCACAGTATGCTCTTATTCCCAGTGTCTCATTACATTTTCTGTAACACAGCTCTTTGTCAATTGTACCTTTAAGATACCTCAGTACATGTTTAACTGTGGCCCATTGCTCAACAGTTGGCTCTGTGAAATACTGTGCCAGTTTGCACACCACAAAACTTAAATCAGGTCTAGTACAAATGGTCAGATAAAGAAGACTTCCAACTGCCTCTCTATATTTTCTCACATCAGTCATCTTTTGAGCACCATTAGTATAGTCTAATTTTTGTTCACAAGGTGTCGATCTAGGTTTGCAATCCTGCATGTTAAAACCTTTTCAATATTTTTCCCACATATTTGTTTGTGACATTCTCACACAGTTATCACTTTGATTAAAATCAATACCCAAAAAATGCCTTAATTTGCCCAAGTCCTTCATTTTGAATCTTTCTGTAATCATGTCCTTCACATTTCTGAGTACATTTACATCACTTGCAGCAATCAACAAATCATCAACCCATATTACAATATCACCTTTTCATTTTCCGTTTCCCATGTGTAAACACAGTGATCAGCTTGATTCTGCTCAAAGTGGTTTTTGGTTAGGTACTCATGCAGCAATTTGTTCCAATTTCTGCCAGATTGTTTTAAACCATACAGTGATCTTTCCAATTTACAAAACAATTTTTCATTTGTGTCAGATTTCACCTCATAGCCCTCTGGCTGTTCCATGTAAAATTTCATGGTCTATTGGTGCATTCAAATAGGCAGTTTTAACATCCATTTGGTGCAAAATTAGGTTTTTTGTGCTGCTTTTTGCATTATCACTCTGATACTCGTCAAATTAGCTGTAGGGGAAAATGTCTCCTCATAATCTACACCTCTCTTCTGACTGTATCCTTTTGCCACATAACGTGCTTTGCACTTTTCAGATCCATCTATGTTGTTCTTGATTGCATAAACCCATCTACCCCCCATTACCGTCTTACCCTCTGGCAAGCTACTCAGGGTAAATGTGTTATTCTCTATAAGTGACTGCATCTCCTCATCCATCGCAGCAACCCACTCTTTTGATCTATCTGAGGTTACAGCTTCTGTGAAAGTTACAGGTATGTTACATGTCACTCTATAACAGTAATCTATGTTAATCTGTACCTGATCAGTTTCCTCATCAGATGCCTGTTGAGAAACATAGTCATGGAGATAGGCTGGCCTCCTCCTCTCTCTAGAAGGATACCTTGTGGGCTCAGGCATAGCTTCAACTGTCTGGGTCTGAGGACTGCTACTCAGTTCCTCCTCTTTGCCTGGAATCTGGTCACTTACTGCATTTTCATTCACATTCTGCCTAATCCTATTGGCCCTCTCCTCCAGATCATCATCACCATCATCATCATCTACAATGCTGGTCTGAGTCTGCTGTTCAACACAGGTCTTAGAAATAAACCTGACTAGCCTGTGCTTTTGTACTTTCCTGCTGTCAGGGAAATAGATAATGTATGCTGGACTGCTTTTATCATAACCAATAAAAACACCTTTTTCACATCTTGGATCTAGCTTTCTTTTATCTTGTTTATAAACAAAACACTCAGAACCAAACTTTTGCATCCTGGATAAATTGGGCCTTCTCCCTGTTAACATCTGAACTGGTGTTTGTTTGGTGCGTTTGTTAAAACATCTGTTTCTAGTTATGGCTGCTGTCTGCACTGTGTAAGGCCATAAACCTTTAGGTAATCCACTCTCTATCAACATGCATCGTGCCATGTCAAAAAGTGTGCGCCAATTTCGCTCTGCTGTACCATTTTGATGGGGAGAATAAGGTGCAGAAGTCTCATGTCTAATACCATTCTTAATCAACAGTGTTTTGTAATGCTTTGCAGTAAACTCAGTGCCATTATCAGATCTGAGGCGTTGAATTTTACCATATGGGGCCATATCTGCTAGAAACCTCTCTGTGGCTTGTAGTGTGTCACTTTTATTCTTAAGGGCATATATAAACACTGCACTGGAAAAAATCATCAGTGAATGACAGGACATATTTATACCCCTCTCTGGGAATCTGGCTGAATTGGACCTGCCAGATCTGTGTGCACTAACTCTAGAGGTCTTTTAGCCCTCACATCAGGCTTTCTGTTTCTACTTTGCGTAAACTTGCCTTGGGTGCACACTTCACAAAATGGGGGTTTATTTATTGGACCCTTAATTTTCATACCATCAACAATACCTTCTAACCTCTGAACATCAAAATTACAGTGTCCCAATATCTCATGCCATGTCTTTAAATCATAGCATCCCTTAACATGGTCATCACATTCATTTGGTACTGTATGCAAATAATATAGTCTATCATGTACATGAATAGGAAATTTTGTACCGTCTTTGTGCATCAGAATGTTCTTGCCTTTCTTGAAAGTCACAGTCGCTCCGCTGTTAGCTGCTGCTTGCACCGAGACCCAGCAAACATGATTTTTTTGGTGTATTGTGGTAATACTGCGGGTTTAATTTATTTACCGCATGGGCAGCCCACTGTGGGCCCCAATACTGGCGTGAAATGCGGGGCAGGTGTGGTGTGCACACTATGGGGCCCGTGTGGGGCCCAAGTGGGACAGCCCAAAAGTGTGGGTTGAGTGTGGGTTGGCCCACACAAAGCTGAGTGGGCCCCCAATGGGGCCAGTT
Source organism: Cyprinus carpio (assembly GCF_018340385.1). NCBI lineage: Eukaryota > Metazoa > Chordata > Actinopteri > Cypriniformes > Cyprinidae > Cyprinus > Cyprinus carpio. The sequence continues at coordinate 25,268,166 of NC_056600.1, read as the reverse complement.
GTGCCAATAAAATGCCCACAGGTATGTACACAGGGTGGGCTGGGTGTGGGCACAGTGGGGAGAGTGTGGGTACACTGTGGGCTGGGTGTGGGCACAGTAGGGAGAGCGTCGGTACACTGTGGGCTGGGTGTGGGCACAGTGGGGAGAGTGTGGGTACACTGTGGGCTGGGTGTGGGCATAATGGTGGAAGTGTGGGTACACTGTGGGCTGGCTGTGGGCACAGTGGGGAGAGTGTGGGTACACTTTGGGCTGGCTGTGGGCATAATGGTGGAAGTGTGGGTACACTGTGGGCTGGCTGTGGGCACAGTGGGGAGAGTGTGGGTACACTCTGGGCTGGCTGTGGGCACAGTAGGGAGAGTGTGGGTACACTGTGGGCTGGCTGTGGGCACAGTGGGGAGAGTGTGGGTACACTGTGGGCTGGGTGTGGGCATAATGGTGGAAGTGTGGATACACTGTGGGCTGGCTGTGGGCACAGTGGGGAGAGTGTGGGTACACTGTGGGCTGGCTGTGGGCATAATGGTGGAAGTGTGGGTACACTGTGGGCTGGCTGTGGGCATAATGGTGGAAGTGTGGGTACACTGTGGGCTGGCTGTGGGCATAATGGTGGAAGTGTGGGTACACTGTGGGCTGGCTGTGGGCACAGTGGGGGAGAGTGTGGGTACACTGTGGGCTGGGAGTGGGCATAATGGTGGAAGTGTGGGTACACTGTGGGCTGGATGTGGGCACAGTGGGGAGAGTGTGGGTACAATGTGGGCTGGGTGTGGGCATAATGGTGGAAGTGTGGGTACACTGTGGGCTGGGTGTGGGCATAATGGTGGAAGTGTGGGTACACTGTGGGCTGGGTGTGGGGCACAGTGGGGAGTCTGTGGGTACTCTGTGGGCTGGGAGTGGGCACAGTGGGGAGAGTGTGGGTACACTGTGGGCTGGGTGTGGGCATAATGGTGGAAGTGTGGGTACACTGTGGGCTGGGTGTGGGCACAGTGGGGAGTCTGTGGGTACTCTGTGGGCTGGCTGTGGGCATAATGGTGGAAGTGTGGGTACACTGTGGGCTGGGTGTGGGCACAGTGGGGTAGTCTGTGGGTACTCTGTGGGCTGGGTGTGGGCACAGTGGGGAGTTTGTGGGTACTCTGTGGGCTGGGTGTGGGCACAGTGGGGAGTCAAGGGGTACTCTGTGGGCTGGGTGTGGGCACAGTGGGGAGAGTGTGGGTACACTGTGGGCTGGGTGTGGGCACAGTGGGGAGTCTGTGGGTACTCTGTGGGCTGGGTGTGGGCACAGTGGGGAGAATGTGGGAATACTGTGGGCCAAAAGTATGCCCTCTCTTTGTCCTAAGTAGCATTCCAGCTGAAAATGTGTACCTAGGGCGCCAGCAGACCTTACAGTATGCCCAAACTTTGGAGGGAAATGTGGACATAAACCTGTGTAGGACCTTTGTGGCCTTAACAAATAAAACTTTAATCTGGAGAATGCTGCAATATAACTATTCAATCACATGCAGAACAATTATACGTTGAAAGTAGACGTAGTAAATTAAGAGTCATAAATTTCAAATACTTTGATTTATTCACGGTCATGTAAAAAATGCAGAAAAACACTGTTCAAAAGTTTAGGATAGGTAAGATTTGTAAATGTTTTTGAAACAAGTCTCTTATGCTCACCAAAAACTACATTTATTTGATAAGAAATACAGTTAAAGCAGTAACATTATGAAATATTACAACTTTAAATAACTGTTGTAATTAACAAAAAAAAAAAAAAAAAAAACTGTTTTACTATGTTTAATTTTCAGCAGCCATTACTCCAGTCTTCTGTGTCATACAATCCAAAATAAAATTATTCAAATATTCTGTTTTGGTGTTTAATAAACATTTTTTTTTATCATCTCAAAAACAGTTGTGCTGCTTCATTTTTGGAAACAGTAATATTTTTTTCAGGTTATTTTGAATAGAGCTTTTAAAAGAGCAGCATTTTTTTTATCAGTTTAATGCACCCTTGCTGAATACAAGTAATATTTTAAAGAAAAAAAAACTTTCTGACCCCAAACTATTGAACACTAGAATGTATTGAATAGATTTATAAAACAGAACAATGACCAATTATAACTACATCAGAACATTAAGTAGATATTATAGATAATTATCGATAAATCAATCCCCTAAGAGGCACCAGTAGAGCTCTGCCTGATCTCTGATCTTCTGGTTCTTCTGCTCCTTCCACTGTCCAAGTCTCTTACATTACGGAGCCACTTTAATAGAAGTCTCCATTTTAGATGCTATGGCCTGGCTGCTTTTCGTTCCAGCATCTACCTGAGAAAGAAAACAACAATTAAAATGTAAAAAAAATAATATAATAATAAAAAAAAAAAAAAAATATATATATATATATATATATATATATATATATATATATATATATATATATATATATATATATATATATATAAACCTAAACAAAGCCAAAGTTTCCACCTCAGGAAGTCTCCCAGGGCACTTATATTTTTGGTGGATGTTTTTTTAATGTTAAAAATAAATGTATTCTTTATTGATGGCAGAGATACACAGAGAGTGGCAGTGTGAATGAATACATGAGACAATGAGAGAGCAGTGCTTGATTGAGATTGAGAGTGAGATTAAGGGAAAACTGAATGAAAGTCTAAAATAATTCATTTACAACATTTTTAAATTTCAGTTCTAAACACGTTGACTCACAAACATACCCATATCCAATATGTGTGTGTTGTGTTAATTTTTTCCCAGTTCAACAACAGAAGGCATTATTGAGTACATAATTAAAAATGGTTTTAACACAAGGTTAAGTTATATTCTGGCAAAACACTGGAATATTACTAGGGGTGACCCTGAATTATCGACAATTCAATGCTTTGATAGGAGGAGCCCGATTCGACCAAAAATCTCACAGTCGAATATTCGCGGCTGTTATGATCATGCCAATTCGGCTATAAATGCTCAAATGTCTGATTTCACATAGAACTACCGGTTTTCTCCAAATAAGTTTATATTCAGCCTATTAAGATATTGCTGTAAATAAGATTCTGAAAAGAAGCTTTATATAAATATTTTAACGTGCATGATCAAATCCAACCACCCCTATAGATTTCAGTTTCTCTTAATATAATCCGAGACCGACAGAGAAGCATCTTGGCGGCAGAGATTTAAAACTTCAACAAGACTCAAGTTGATAAAGGCAGAGTGAAAGACTGGATTTCTTACAATCAGGTAGGGTACAACACGGGTGTGTGTTCACTTCTCACTGCTGTGTGTGTGCACTTGGATGGGTTAAATGCAGAGCACCAATTTCGAGTATGGGTTACCATCCTTGGCAAATGTCACGACTTTCTTTCACTTTTCATTTTACTGGTCATCAAAAATGCAGAACATTAATAACTACTGTCATATACATAACGTTATAATGAGAGCACTGTTGTAAAAAAAAAAAAAAAATATGTTCTTAGTTTTTCGCTGATGTTTTAATGTTAACTATCTTTTAATCAGAACATTGTTTTTGTATCCACGAGGCGTCCGTTTCACACTTTACCTGTGTGTTACCGTCAGTTATTATGGCTGTTGAATGTCTGAATGTCTATTTTGACCCCGCCCACAAACATATGATTTGACTATCAGTCGACTATCGGCAAGATTAGAAAATTCTAAGAAAATCCTTAGTCGGGGACACCCCTAAATATTACCACTTTTATAAACATATGTTAAGGTGTTCGCTGGGTTTGAGACTATGTCCCAAGAGTATGTCTGAGTCACAGATAAAAATAGCTTATTATTGTAATAAAGTAAGTAAGTAATACAGGTATAAGTAAATGATGATAGACCTTTTCATTTTTGGAAAAATGAGCCCTTTAAGAAATAACTAATGACTTTAACTTGATGCATGAATATGCAGCTTTAAATAAATTGAAGTGTACTTACATGACAAAAGATGCAGTGACCTGTTACTGGTGACTCTTTATCTGCATCTGACACAAACTAAATGGAGAAAAAGAGAGAAAATCAATTAATTTCAGTGAAATATTGCATATATCAAAACAAATTAAAATGTAATTTTATTTTGACACCTTTGAGAAGAGATCAGCGGTTTATCACTTACAACAGTGGTGTCCTGGAGGACCAGCATCCTGCAGAGTTTATCTCCAGTCTGTCCACACACCTGTCTGAAGTGTGTAGTGATCATGAAGACCTTGTTTAGCTGCTTCAGCAGTACAGGACTGGGGCTGGAGATTAACTCTGCAATCAGGACTAGATGGCCATCAATACTCAAAAGAGAAAAGACAAACATTATGTTAATGGTTTAAAACTAAAGTTGAAAGTAATTTAATATATGGTATATGGTTTAATATCTGAGAATGGAAAAGGGAGAAAAAAAAATTATCACTTAAATATTACATAGGTTTGTATGAATGAACATGCAAATTAACTATACAGTCAAGAGAAATCATAACTACATGAATAAGTTACCTTAATATTTTCTGGGCTATATTTTTACATTCACTACATATTTTCATAACTGATTGTTAAACTATTAATGGCTGATTACATCTGACAGTGATCATCTTTATGTGTACATACCATAGACTGTATAATACAGTAGGCTACGCTAACGACTCTCTCTCTCTCTCTCTCGCTCTCTCTCTCTCGGTGCTCGTGTGTGAGACGCGAAACTCTTCCTACAAATATATTTATAATCAGTTCTTTTTAAGTAACGTTAACATTAACATGACAGTAAAATGACAGTATCTTTGTAATAATCTTTAAGCGAATGTATATTGTTTGCGCAGCGGTCGTAACGTTATGTTCCCTGTCAGCGCGGAGTTTACCGAAGTCTATCAGTTATGAACAGCCATACATTAATGATAACGAGATTTAATAAGCGTGTGTAGCCGAGGTATTGTATTATGCTATATAAATCCTCGTTTATGTTGCTATTTAGGACTTTATAACAGAGACATTACGGACTTAACTCCATTAGACTATGTAGGCCTAACGTTACTGCTCGATGTTGAGTATTAAAACAACAAGACAGAAAAGGAAAATAAACCTAATTAACACCAAAATGGACGTTAAAACAAATTAATTTAATGAATTCATGTGCAATTTAAAAGGATATATTACCTGAGATTTTACGTTACCTCAGAAAATGATCTGAAGGGGCTAAATTAGGCAGCCGTTATAACCGTTGGTCATTTAAAAACGCCACAAGCAACACTGATAATCAAAATAAAATGTGTAATTTAATTCCTATTAATGAATTAATTCACAACTATTTTGACGAATTTTTACACATTGTAATGGAAAATTCAGAAATTAACTGAGAAATTTAAAAAGCTTACCTGGTTGAGCGGAGCTGGATGGTATCAGTTGAAGCCAGCTCATTAACTATGCAGAGTTCCAGCAGTCCCAGCTCTCATTGGCTAGAATTAATCACGTGCTGAAGAGCTGACGCTCCATTTAATGTATTATATTATTAAATATTACTTTTCATTTTTTCCTTTCAGAAATATTTAATAAATTATTACATCACTGTCCAATACCAGCAATAACAATGAATAAATTAACAAATCAGTCAATAATCTGTTTATTCACATGGTTTTATTTTGTCAAATAAATGAATGTTATTTGATAATAGCCTACAGGGTATTACAACAAAAACAATGTATACTGTTACAAATAACCGATTAATTAATTGTGTGTGTGTGTGTGTGTGTGTGTGTGTGTGTATATATATAGGCCTATATTAGTGTTTTTAAATGATTAATTACGATTAATCGTATCCAAAATAAGTTTTTTTTTTTTTTTTTTTTACATAATATATATGTGTGTTCTGTGTATATTTATTATGTATATATGTTTATCAGTTTGCACTGGCTACAAATATCTGCTCACATAAAATTCAAGGCATTGATGTTTGCCTACAAAACCACCACTGGCTCTGCACCCCTTTACCTAAATTCATTACTTCAGGCTTATGTGCCTCTAGAAGCTTGCGTTCTGCAAATGAACATCACTTTATTGTGCATCTCAAAGAGGCACAAAATCACTTTCACAGACTTTTAAATTAAATGTTCCCTCCTGGTGGAATGAGCTGCCCAACTAATCTTTACTCTTCAAGAATCGGCTAAAAACACATCTCTTCCATATTTATTTGACCCTCTAACTCTAGCACTCTCTATTCTAATTCTAATTCTATTCTTAAAAAAAACTTGTCCCTTTTAGACTTGCACTCTATTCATTTACTAACTTGTTTTCTCAAAATAAATAAATAAAATAACACTAACTGCTCTTTTCTTTTTGTATTCTATTTTCTTTTTATTTATTATACAATTAACAAAAAGCAAAAACGCCTCTCACACTAGTTTGCTCTATTCTTTTTCTATTCTATCTGATTTCTTATTATATTATAAAAAAAACTTTCTTCGTGTACTACGTTAAGCTAACTGAGACTTGTTATAGCGTTTGCTTGTTTTTGCTATTTTGTTTATTTTGATTGCTTCCATTGTCCTCATTTGTAAGTCACTTTGAATAAAAGCATCTGCTAAATGACCAAATGTAAATGTATATAAATTCAAACACATCCATGTATATATTTAATAAAAATATGTTATGTTTATATATTAAATATATTTATATATAAAATATAAGAATATGAATATATAAATGTTTATACACGTAAATATTTTTAATATGTACAGTAAAAATATATATATATATACTGTATGTGTGTGCATTTATATATACATATTTAAAATGCACACTACACATACATATATTATGCAATCAATGGCTATTAGTGCTGTCAAACAATTAATCGCTATTAATCGCATCCAAACTAATGGATGTGTGTGTATTTATATATACATAATAGATATACACATAACACACACACACCGCATATATTATATTTTTGTTGTGGACAATTTATTGCTTTCATTTTACTGTCATCATCACAGAAATCTATCCATGGGGCCCAGGGTGTTTTTTTTTTTTTTTTTTTTTTTGTGGGCACAGTGCGTTGCCCACACGAAACCCACATAGGGCCCACAATGGGCAAAACCGCTGTGGGCCCGCATGGGCTAACCCACAGGGGGCCCCAAGCGAGTTTAGTGTGGGCAAGCCCACAGTGGGCTTGCCCACACGAAACCCACATAGGGCCCACAATGGGCGAAACTGCTGTGGGCCCCACATGGGCTAACCCACTTGTTGCATGTTTGTTTTTGGTGTGTGTTTTGTCTTGGTTCAATGTTCCTTAGAAAACCCGCAGTGGGCCCGCGTGGGCATGTTTGCTGGGGAATATATCCTGCGGGTAAGAAGGAATATACAGCGCCCGTCTCAGCGTAGTTTTGAGGTGGCGTCCTCGGCTGTCCATCATGTAGACTTCTGCATCACCTCGGCGCTCTGCCACTCCTTTACACCTCGTGCCGTTAGCCAACTCCATGCAATGTGTCCCGGACTGGAACTCATCATCAAAACTTTTGAACTTTGCAATATCAGTGACGATATGCGAAGGTCTCGCTGTCCTTTGTCGCGCCCGCACTGACATTACATTGTCCTCAGCGGCTGGGGCACGCATCTTTTCGATGTCCTCGTAGCTTCGAAGCTTCGTTTTGAATTCGGCAAATGATATCGTCTCATCTGCTTGCGTTATATGGATGGCAATGTCTTTTAAAAGTCTCAGGAAGCCCCTTCAAAACCATAGCTATCAGCAACCCGTCACTCAAAGTCTCTCCAGCATTTCGTAATGCCGTGATAGCGTTTTCCGCTCGAATAACGTATTCAGTCACACTTTCGCTGCTTGATTTTTGAAGCGAGGTCAGTTCAGTATACAGGCTTATTACTCGTGGTTTTCCTTTACCTGCATAATAGTCTCTCTCAAAATCTTTAGCGCTGCACGTCCATCATCGGCTGCGTCTCGCATCACCAGCGATAAACTTTTATCGTCCAAGAATTGTATCAATTCTGCATATGCATCAGAATTTGCGGCAGCTTCCTCCGGTGTCTCAACACCCTCGGGCTTCATAGTGATAATCCATTTCAGCCCTTGCAGTCGGAGGTGGCCCCAAAAACTTTATCTCCCAGAGTTCATAATTTCTCTCATCCCCGTCAAACAAAAGCCGCGACCAGCGACCGCTATGTTCTGACGATCTTCTCGCGTTACTCATGGTGCTACTTCAGCACGCTATAAAACAAACAAACGCGGTGTATCTCTGGGCCCATAACCTGTTAACAGAGTCGACGCAACGACTTGACTGACTTCGAACGCACAGCAAACAGCTGCGCTCACTCAAGGTGATTTTTATTGAAACATTACAGGTACACACCCACATTAACAATCAATCACAGTTGTTCCATCATTCAATCAAATAAACAAAACAAAAACAAAACTACAATTTGAGAGCACATAGTTAACAAACACTGTGAGGTAAAGTATCAGCAAACGTTTGTTTTTGACAACTGTTCTCAAGTTTATTATATATTCACAACTATTATTTATCTGTAAATGGTCTAGACGAAGTAATTGTCACTGAATATTTTTATTTATTTTTATATTTGTGAACCTGGCAGACGAAAGTACGACATTGAAGCTCTCCACAGTTTAGTTCTAATCTAGTTCTTCACAGATTAGTTTGCTTGCTAGTATTTAAATAAACTCGGTCTCATTGATAAGATTCAAACTTTTTTTTTTCTTAGTGAAACTGATCAAATTATAGCCTGTATTCTACTGTCATGATTGTCACTAGAACATGCCCAACTCATACTGCTATCACCGCTTGCCAGAGGCTGAGAATGTCCAGCACTAGAGTTATCTTGCTACGTTTTTATTGTGAAGATGTTAACGCATGTATTTCCGAAGTGAAGTGAAACAATGTTGACTGGGCATAGCGCTATATTTTTTCTGATCTGTTTTTCTCCCTTCCTTCAGGATGTCTGTCTCTGTAAAGGAGCTGTGTGAATTGATTAATGTTAGCTATGATAGGGCTGTTATTGAGGCGATTGCGAGGGCAAACAATTAAGTCTACATTGTATTCATTACTGAAATGTTAACTAGTTTTCCTCTCTGTCATTTAGATTCACTTGAAAGTGACAGTTCTCAGACAGCTGCCAATGAGGGTAGGTACTTTAGGCTTAAATTATTTTCTCCCAGTAGCAGCTACCTATACAGTAACCTAAAGCCTATTGATGTGTTGCACATTAAGATGAAAGCTTGTCACACATGTTATTTTGGTTCCCTTGATCCAAGAAACTGCTGTTGCATTTCTAAGTACTAACCCATCAAATTGTATGTGGCTAACTTAAAACATTTTAAAGGGATAGTTCACCCAAAAATGATATTTAAGCCATGATTTACTCACCCTCAAGCCGTTCGAGATGCATTATGTCAATCTTTTTTCAGACAAACACACTTTCAGTTATTTTAGAAAATGTCTTCAATCTTTCAGTGGTTATAATGTCAAGTTATGGGGTTCACATCGTTGAAGTCCCAAAATGTGCATGCATCCTTCACAAAAGTAATCCATCTGGCTCCAGGGGGATAAACAAAGGCCTTCTGAGGGTAATCCGTGCGGTTTTGTCGTTTTGCGCACCGACCGCCACCGGAAGCCAGTTATTTTCGTTTATAAAGTTTTAAATATGTATATTTTTATGACAAAACCGCACGGATTACCCTCAGAAGGCCTTCGTTTATCCCCCTGGAGCCGGATGGATTATTTTTGTGAAGGATGCAGGCACATTTTCGGACTTGAAGCAGCCGGAACCCATTGCTTCACATTATAACCACTGAAAGATCTAAGACATTTTCTAAAATAACTGAAAATGTGTTCGTCTGAAAAAAGATGCATCTCGAACGGCTTGAGGGTGAGTAAATCATGGCTTAAATATCATTTTTGGGCGTACTATCCCTTTAATCACAGAGAATTCAAAATGTATAGTTACTGTGCTGGTCAAAGCTACTGATGCAAGCTCAGTTCTGAATTATTCAAACATTGTAGGCTATTCAGTGTGCTAAATGCATTTTATCTTTATTGTTGTTAGATTCTCTGGAAAGTGATAAAGAAAATCATTCCGAAATAGCTGCCAGTGAGGGTAAGTATTATTCTTTTCTTTTTTATTCTTCTCAGATTAGACTATAATAAAGCCTCCACCTCACATTAGTTTTGAGTAGGACTTAAAGACTAAAGCCCATTACTAATTACAAATCTAGCATATTTAATCGATTAACAGTCAAAATGAATGCAATCTTATATCTGAATGATGTGAACAGTGCATTCGTTGTACTAAATGTGTTCCTTTTTATTATTTTAAGACTCACTTGAACACGATCCAGAAAATGAGCCGGATTACACACCTGTCAATGAAGGTGAGTAACTTATTGTTGTTATTTTTTTTATTTTTGTGTGATATTATTGGGCTTGGGCTCATGCGCATGCGCACACACACACACACACACACACAAATATTTTATCATGATGATGAGAAACCATGTAAGAGAAATGTGCATTTGTAGAACATCATTTTTATTTTATTTTTATTTTAATCATATGAGGTGCCATTGGTAATCGGGGAAGGTCAAGGAAGAGGGCCAACCCAGACACTTGGAAGGGTAACATCCAGAAAAGGAAAAGAATGAGGGGCCAATCTTATCTTGGACAGAAAAAAAATGAATTTGTCATCAAAGAAGAAAGAAAAATGGGCGGCCGGTGCCAATCTGTGTCCTGCAAGAAATCAAGCAAACTACACTGCTCCGAAATTGATGAAGGGAAGAGGGAGGAAATTTTCAAGTATTTTTGGGGGAAATTGGAATGGAAAGAGAGGAGAATGTATGTGAAAACATCGGTGGAGGTGAGTGATGTCAAGCGGCGCCGGACAAAAGCGGTTCAATCTCGGAGGTCAGCATCTCTCTTTTGTTGTTTATGTGTAGATGATAAAAGGCTCAGAGTTTGTCAAAGGATGTTCCTGTCTACACTTGGCATCAAGCAGTGGACTTTTTTAAAGTGGGTTGGGAGAAGAGGGGAAAGTCCTGAGAAGATGGTGAGAGTGAGTGTAAGGACAGAGGAGCAGGACTTCCTAAAGACCTTCCTTCTGGATCTGCCAAAAGTTCGCTACTGCAGGTCCTCCTCATCAAAGATGTACCTGGAGCCTTTCTTCAAGTCCATCAGTCATCTCCACACACAGTTTAAGCAATCATGTGCAGACCACAGCATCCAGCCTCTGTCACGGCAAGTATTCACTAACACCTTCAACGATTTAAATCTTTCTCTGTTCCATCCGAAGAAAGATCAGTGTGACACTTGCTGTGCCTTCAAAGCTGGGAACATCGAGGCTGCCGTGTGGGAGGAACACTGTGTTAAAAAGGACGATGCACAAGCAGAAAAGGTAAAGGACAAACAACTTGCAAACAACACCACCTTGGTTGCATGTGTCACGGGTGACAAGAACACTCAGCGAGCGGAACCCTCTTGACGAGTCACGAGTTTCCCGAGGGAACGATTTGTGTGCGACACATCCCACTCCGGTTCCGGGTGCCGGCAGAAACATTGTCCGGCCTGATTAGCGCTAATGCACTGCAGGTGCGAGAGAGAGAGGAGCGGCGTGCACATAGGCTTCCTGCTTTACAAGCAAAGGATAAAAGGGCTATTCAGAGAAGTTTTGGCGCAGTGGGTTTTTTTGTATTGTGTTTGGGCTTTGGGTTGCTCAGAGAAGTTATTTGGGTGTAAAGGTTTTTCTATTGAAGTCTGCTGGAACAGAGTTCATCTGTAGGAATCTGCTGGGCTGATTTATCGATTGGATTTGCACTGTGAAGGGAGAGAGAAAGATAAGTGAATTGATTTCATCTTACAAACATTTGAAAAGCTTGAAGAGGATACAGTGAATGTAAATCTGACTGTTGGGGAAGCTATGTGTTTCAGAATGTGCTGAAGAGAAATTGAGGATTGAATATCCCCCACGGGAGTGTAACGAATGGATTGAGACCTCTGATCAGCCTTACCATGTGAGTGAATTGCAGTGCTTTTGCCCTATTGTTACACATTGATTCATTGCTGTGGATTTGTGGTGAACACGAGTGTGGTGTGCTTTTGCTGAGAAGTAGTCCCAACCCCTGCTTACACGTTTGTGAAAAGTTATGATACCTGCTCTCCATTAGAATCCCAGAGTGATACAGCTGAGCGGGTGAGGTATCTTGCGCTATCCTCTCTTGGGTTGTCTGAGCTCTGAGTACTATATTGCCGCGCTGAGATTTCCTCTTTAAACCACTCTCTCTGTTTGCGAGCCCTAGGAAGGAACATATTGCTGTGGGAATGCCCTTACCTGTCTATTTACTGCCTGAGTGCTGGAAGTATGCAGCATCACTGCTGAAGTAAGCTTTTAAGCCACTGTCTCACTCACGTGCACCGACGGCAGTATCCTGTACTGAGAAGACTTCTTACCTCCCTACGTACCGTCTGGAAGTATGCAGCATTGCTGAGGAAGCAAGCTTTTAAATTACTCTTTCTCTAATGTGCCCTGACGAAAGTATTCTGTACTGCGAGGGATGCTTACCTGTCTACTCACGGAGTCCTGAAGAATGCAGCATTGCTGGTGAAGTAAGCTTTAAAACCACTGTCTCCCTACTGTGTATTGACGCAAGTATCCTTGACTGAGAAGTATCCTTATCTGTAGACTCACTGCCTGAGTCTTGAAGAGAGCTGCCCTATTGGTGAAGTCGCTATCTGGGCAAAACTGCGACGTACGATCAGTACCTATCCGTAGCTGAAGAAAACCTAGAGGACACTGAAGTCTATCACGCTTGTGCTCACTGATATATTGTGCTCAAAGATTGTTATTCCTTTTGAAGTTACCTCTTGTCTGCGTTGTCCATCTGTTGCGGACCTGTGGTGTCGGCTCCTCACGGTGGGGTCTAAGTTAGGGGTGGCTGGTCATCCAAGTCCACCCCGGTGACACATGCATGGATCTGCAGGGCCTTCTCCTGTGCCCAAAGCTTCAAGCGTCTGCCCTGTACTACAAAATGAAGCTTGGTGTCCATAATTTTACCATCTACAATATGGCATCACATGACGCAAAAAATTACCTTTGGCATGAGGGTGAAGCTGGGGTCTCTGCCAACGAGTTCACCTCCTGCATTGTGGATTACCTTGAAGCACACCCCACTTACAATGAATTCATCCTTTGGAGTGATGGGTGTGGCTATCAAAACAGAAATCTGGTCCTGAGCAATGCCCTCTTAAAGTTTGCTACTGAGAAAAAGAAACGTGTGACACAGAAGTACCTTGAAAGAGGTCACACACAAATGGAATGTGACTCTGTGCACAGTGTGATTGAGAGGAAGTTGAGAAACCGTGACATACATGTTCCAGCTGAGTATGCTGCAGTTATTCGAGGAGCTCGTTCCAGTCCAAAACCATACGAGGTGAAGTATGTTGGTTACAGCTTTTTCCAAGACTTCAGCAAAGTCAACATCTGTAAGTCAGTCCGACCTGGTAGCAAAGTTGGAGATCCTATGGTGCATGACCTTCGAGCAGTCAGGTGTGGGTTGTGTGTGGGGTGTGTTTTTTTTTTTTTTTTTTTTTTTTTTTTTAAACACACTTTTTCACAAATACATGAAACATTAGCCATATATTAAAATATTTGGTTTCATAAATCTAAACATGCTTTTGCTTCCCTCTTATCTCTGTGACCTATGTCCCCCGACACCCCTCCCCCTTTTCTTTAATCTATCTATTAGATACAATGTGGATGGCAGTATGGAGTTTAAATTACTACACTCTGACAACTGGCAACCCTTCACATCCCCATCCCTGATGAAGACGTGTGTCATCGTGGCCCCACTCTATACATCCGTCCCAAAAATTAAAGCCCTGATGTTCAAGCACCTTCAAGAACTGAAACATGTTTTACACAAGGACTTTCATCCATTTTACAATGCACTTCACCATGAGTGATGCAATTTCACTACCTGGATGAATGGGCTGTCCTGACTTACTGATTAATTTATTAATTAAATGTTCGATTTATTGTGTATTGTCATGTAATTTTTTTTTTATGTGCATGTTTTAAAATGACTTGGTCTTATCTGTTGAAATTTTTGGAATTCCTATCAGCCAATTCTGACCGGAAAGACATGATTAAAATCTTGCATTAAAGGGATAGTTCACACAAAAATGAAAATTATGTCATCATTTACTCACCCTCAAGTTGTTTCAAACCTGTATGAATTTCTTTTTTTCTGAAAAGAAATTTTGAAAAATGTCTGTAACCAAACAGTTGACGGACCCCATTGACTTCCATAGTAATTTTTTTTCCTGCTATGGAAGTTAGTGGGGTCCATCAACTGTTTGGTTACAGACATTTTTCAAAATATCTTATTTTGTGTTCAGCAGAAAAAAGAAATTCATACAGGTTTGAAACAACTTGAGGGTGAGTAAATTATGACAGAATTTTCATTTTTGGGTGAACTATCCCTTTAAGGCCTGTTGCTATTTTATAATTCCACCTGTAATGTCAGTATTGAGTCTGATTAGTTGGTATTGCTTGAATCACCTGAAGAATAAACATGAACTGTTTACTGGAACTGCATCTTCATTTTCACTTTTCTTTTCTGCAATACATTGCCAAATAAACATAGCCTGGTGAGACAATGATTTTCATTCATCGAGGTAAACGTTTCCCCCCTGACGCCAGACGTACGTCTAGGAGTGACAAAATTACGGTAGGACCGTGCAAACAAAGTATCTGTCTAGCATTACCATGTCAGTGTATTGATTCATTGTCCCTTCATAGTTTGCAAGAGACATTTAATAAATTTATAATTAATATTAAATAAACTAAGCGTATTTCATAAACTAATCAACTAATAAACTAAGACGTAGGCTATTTAATAAACTGAGCGTATTCATTTGTCAATATGAAACGCGACTTGGCCATTCTAATTAATGATCGGAAGAACGCGTATCGACCACCGTTACTGTAAAATATGCACGTATGTCCATTTAAACTCAATTTTGGTCAAATGTGGATTATATCATTACACTGGCAAGAATATGGTTACATGTAAAGATACCGTACCAAGTATGACAACGCTACATTCAACTGCTTTTGAAATACCGTGTTTTTTCACTTCCTGAAAAGTAACCGTTTTGGACATACGTGAGTTTCATCGGGCAGCGACGATGTATAAGTTTGAAGATTCTTGCTTGAAACATTTCTTCCAATCAATTCTTTGTCAAACAAATCATTCTTGTTATAGAAATCATGTGCAAAATTATACTCTGCAAGAGCGGGAAAATTCGGTCCATGTGACCATGTGGGTTGTGTCCAAAAGCAGAGTTTAAATACTCAGTACACCATCAAATCATGCTTTTAGCTTTGGCTCTTAGTCATGCCTTTTAGCCATGCTTTTTGCCATCACTTATTGCGTTCTTTGAGCACTGTTCCAGTGTGCTTCGGCCTGCACGTCCACTGTTACTTAGCCATGATGAGAAGAAAGACCATCTAGTCTCATTACTTCTATTACTTTAGTTTATTTTCTTTCCATTCTGAGTTTCGTGTTCTGAGTTAAGTTTTTGCCACAAAGCCATGTTGTTCTCTGAGATTGCACTCGCATCAAAACTTCAACCAGCCCACAACTCTGCAGCTTCAGCCAATGCTTAAGACTTCACTACAAATGACTACTGAGCCTCCAGCTAATCAGCAACCTCTGGACACCCCTTTCTGCAACGAATCCCTTGACACAAAGGCAAAGCAAGTACAACCTCCAGATTCTAGCTGAACTGGTGCATTAAATATAAATTTTAACCTCACTGAGAAACTCAATGCGAGGGTTAAGTGATTGATGGTTGTTCAGGTCTATGCAATTGCACATATTGCTGTAAACTTGAGATTTCACTCGTTCTTTCCTCACTTTCTCTCTCTTTCTGCAAATTGTGTGCATGCATGTGTTCATATAAGGCCTTAAAAAGTCTTATATTGTACAAAAAAAGTCTTAATTATGATTTTTCTATTTTGCTATGGGAAGACCAGAATTGCAATATGGCTGAATATGATGATTACACTTCAAAAGGCTATGATTTCATTAAATAAACAGTGCTACACGTTCAAAGTCTGTTGCTGTGCTGCTTTGTGTACTGCCCATACCAGGGAAACAGTTATAAGTCTGCCAAAAGTGCCACCTGCTGGCAGAGAATGAGTGAGCATTTTTAATAAGACTGTTGTTTTGTTCAGAGTTCAGACCAATGTGAAAATCTACCCATATTTTTTACACTGCAAACATGCAGAGCTTTAAATGTGAACTAATGTATTGGTAAGAAGACAATGGATTATAAAAATCTAAACAGTTGGGTGTGCGATATATATGGTCTATAACAATATTGTAATTGTTGTTTAAACAATGTGCGATTTGACATTATTGAGGATTATGTGAAAAGCAAACAAAACACACCTAGTGCACGTATACATAGCATAGTAAGTTAAAGGGATACTCCACCCCAAAATGAAAAATTTTGTCATTAATCACTTAACCCCATGTCACTCCACACCGGAAAAAGCTTACTTTTTATTCAAGAATTTGCCTCGTCTCTCTCTCTCTGCATCAGCGCAGTGGACACAAACTACATACAATATTCTGTGTCTGCCGCACCACAAGGAAGCGATGTTTTTTTTCTAATCGAAGTGTAAATGCACGTAGAAAATGTATCGCGGTTGACAGAAAAGTGTACGTAGTTTTCATCCAGCGTTATTCTCCACTGCTGACGCGGAGAGACAGAGAGGAGGCAAATTCTTGAATAAAATCATTATTTTTATTTTCTTTGCATACATAAAGTGTTCTTGTCGCTTCATAACATTCAGATTGAACCACTGATGCCAGATGGAGTACTCTGACAATGTCTTTCATATTTTTCTGGACCTTGACAGTGTAATTTATCAGGTAGTCAATGGGACAGTCACAAGACTCCTGGATTTCATCTAAAATATCTTAAATTGGGTTCCGAAGATGAATGAGCTTTTATGGGTCTGGAACAACATGGGGGTAAGTGATTAATGCCAAAATTTTCATTTTGGGCTGGAGTAACCCTTTAACATAGGTTAAACTAGTGCGTATATGCATTTAGAGTGCCTTCTTTCACTGCATGAATCAGTCTATGAATCAGAAAATGTATATATTTATATAATTTCATAATAAACGAATGGCTCATTTCCACTGAGCGGTATGGTACAGTACAGTTCACTACAGTATAATTCGGTATGTGTAACCCAGATCAGGTTTGCGTTTCCATTGCCGAAAGAACCCTTTCTTGGTAGGTATGGTGTATGCCGGAAAGTAACAGAACAATAATAGCCATTATGAAAGCATGATTTGTAGATTATGTATTATTATTGACCAATCAGATTTAAGTTCAAAATCGCCCTCATTTATTCGTGCTACTGCCACTCTCTCCAATAGTACCGCAGCGGAACGTTCGGAGAAAGAGTAATAATACCAGAAATAATACCAAATAAAGTGAAATATTATAATATATAAACATTATAAACTCTTATTATAAACTAAAACTAGAGAAACCAAAACAAGGCGAAACTGAAAGTACTGAAGAAGAAACTGAAAGAATAATCACATTTCCACAATAATCACTTCCCTACTTGGAGTACTTAATTGTTTTTATTACAGTATTAATATATTATTAGAGGATCTGTACTGGATTTGTGTACTTTGTTCACCACTGCTTAACATATATAAACCAACTTTTGAAATTAAGTACTTAACCTATGTTGTTTTTTTGCATTCTCCATGAAGTTATTTATTTATTTTAAAGATTATAGTGATTTTTATGTGGACCATGGAAGTACTCCTTATGATTTGTACACCATATTTAGTTGTGTATATAACCATATAAGTTGTATTTGTGTGAACAGACTTGGTTATTATTCAATCTTGAATCATTCAAGCAACTTTGAAATCAAATATAATAATATAATTGTCACAGATCGGCCTGTCTCCCTCACCCAAGTACTAATCAGTCACACCTGCACCTCATCAGCATGCTCATGAAGCCACACTACAAAAGCACACACCGCAGCCTCAGTCTTGGTCCGGTCTTGTGACTACAACGTGGACTCAACCCCTGGTATTGTTACTAGTATTCAGTTTATGTACTTACCTGGTTATTCCTACTTACCTTCTGTCCTCTCCTCCAGTGTGGAAATCCTCCATTGTCTTCTCCAGTCTAGCTCCAACGGCAACACTGAGGTGTGTGCTTCCTCCGATCTCTCCTCCGACTCCCGTAAGACAAAAATCATTACCCATCTCATCTACTCCAAGTATTCCTCTATTGCTGGATTAGCTCACCTGTTCTCCTCTCCAAACCTCTCTATTGCTCACCTGTGAAAAAAAACGCTTCTGTTCATACTTACCATCTGCTTTAGACTATGTGTTACAGTAATAGAAAATGTCTATTTTTATGTAGGCATATCAGAAAAGCTGAAACAACTCATTCAGTTCTGGTTGGGTCGGGGGCTTCATTGGGATCTGTATGTAGAGGTGTCCACTGATATTGCAATGACAACTACATCCGCTTGTAGGGAACCAATCAAGCTCCCAGCGATTAAACAGCCCTTACAAAAGTTTTCACAATGACCTGAAAGCAGCTGTGTCATCCATGGAGAATGGGTTTGGATTGGTGTATTTACTGTTCTGTGCACTAAACATTCAGCTTAAAAAAAAAAGTTAAAATAGCAAGTTTGCTCATTTTGTACTGTAACAATGCCTCATTCACAATATTGGTACATGTTTCCCCTTGTTAAGAACAAAACACAGTTCTGTCATGACAACTCTCAGAGGGACTGGGATCGTAATGTACATGACCATGTTAATGTGTTCGGTCTTGGTGGAATAGATCTGTTACGCTGCTGCAGAGCAAGTACCTAGACTTGTTACTGCCAATACATCCACAACATGCTGCTGTGAGCTTGTAAGAAATTATTGCTGCTTCAAATATAACATACATAAAAAAAAAAAACTCCCATATAGCATATATGAATCACCTTGTAGCATATCTATACAGGTGGAGCTGGGTAAGTTGGAAGGGTTCTGAAGCAAGCTGCAACTACTACTGCAAGCACTAGTCATATATTTGAATGTTGAGCAGCGATCTTATTGACTACCGATACAGGAGAGAACCAATCAGCAGTGTCATTTGATAAAAAATGTCATTAGGGCAGATTGAATTGTGATTGTGTATGCTTCTTCCTGTAATGTGAGAATTTCTGTTTTCTCCTCTGTGTGCCACCATGTATCCTACAACTGCAATATTCTCCCCACCTTTATCAGATCGGACTCTAGATGGTGTACCGTATTGATTGACAGCAGCAATGAAGTTGCTGAGCACAGTTGATGCTCAGTTATTTGAAGATGCAGAAAGATAAACAATTAGTCAGCTGAAACCATTGATACCTCCATGAACCACCAATCTCCATCTAGGAAATAAACAAGAATATTGACAAAACAAGTTCAGTATCATAAAGGTGCAGGATCTTTCCAATTACAATGCAAATTTTCAACACAATCAGATTAGAAATAATGCACACATGAAATGTACACATCACCTGAAATGGCCAATTACAGTTAAAGCTATATATTATTCCATGTCAGCAGATTTACATGTGCATTTTCCATAATTTAATACAGCTTACTCCCAAACAGAACATCACTCACAAATAAAGCCCTGCATTTCAGCCCGAGCCCGATGGGCCCCGACTTATTTATGCCCCTAGGGCCGGACTTCGGGCCAATTTTCACGCTATAGCTCACATGTGGGCCGGGCCTCGGGCCTTTTTTGGGTTATCCTTCTATTTATATTTTTAGACATTAAATAAAAAAAATGAGAAGTTGACGTCGACGATAGAAAAACAAACATAGAAAGACATTTCATAACCTCATAGCATTCATAATCTGATAATTCAACCCGTTATAATTAAACTGACATACTGACATGACAGTCTCACACACGCACGTGCGCACGCACACTTTTCCGTCAGCGCGACCCACGATTATACTTCACTTATATCCACTTATTGTAGTAGTAGCTATTAGAGGCCTCTAAAGTAATGTAAATGTAAACAGCACGAGACCCTGCTACCGCAACTGTCAAGACTGGCTCGCTCTGTGTTTAGTGTCCCGTCAGCAGCAGCAGCGAACGTGTCTTCAGCGCAGCGGGAAGAGTGATAGAAGAGAGTTTTGTTGGGTTAGGAGGTTTGGGTTTGGAGGTTATTCTTTTTATGCTATTTTTTTTGTAAGAGATGCTCTGTGACTGTTCTAACTTTTCACTTTATTTTCGTTTAACTGTTGGAAACTAATGGAAACAAGAATGGACATATTCTGTGGTGCATTTTTGAGGTAAGATAACCTGCAAGTTTGTTTTTAATTAATTTAATTTGTTTAGATTGTAGACTTTTTTCTCATTTCGTTTGCGAGCGCTGTTGCGAGCCTGCCTCAGTATTTAAATTTTTTTATTTTATTTTACTCACTGTGGTCTAATAAATAAACATTTATTAAACTGTCTGTGTGATATGCTTGAAGTGTTTTATATATGGATTTTATTGTAGCCAAGTAAAGTATTAGCGTTAATTTATTAATTTAATTTAAATTATGTTTTAGGCTACTCGCTGTCGGCTCAGCTGTTTAACGTTAATCGTCATTTTAAAAAAAATGCTCCAAACATTTTTCTAAATCAACTTGATAAAGAAATGAAAAGAAACATAACACAAAACTGACCCATTTTTTTATTGTTGCAAATCGGGCAGGCTTCCGCTGTGTAATAAAATAAATAAATAAATAAATAAAAACACGGGGTCGTGTCGAACTCGGGCTGATAATTCTGATGAGCTGTCGGACACGGGTCGGGCTAGGGCCTGAGCGTCTCGGGCCAGGGCCGGGCTCGGGCCTAGATTTGAGGCCTGTGCAGGGCTCTACTCACAAAGCACCATTTTTTAATGCATAAGAGCAGTGTGCTGTATCAAAAGCCAATTGAACCCATTATAATTCAGTTATGCTGGGTGTTAGTCTTCATGGGGACTATCAAAAATAAGAAGTTAGTAGATGACTTGTTAATCACAGCATACAAAATTCTCTTGTAAAATCTGAACTAGGGTTGAAAAGGATTATTACATTGTATGATGCTTAATAAATTACAAACCCGATTCCGAAAAAGTTGGGACACTGTACGAACTGTGAGCAAAAAAAGGAATGGAATAATTTACAAATCTCATAAGCTTATATTTTATTCACAATAGAATATAGATAACATATCAAATGTTGAAAGTGAAACATTTTGAAATGTCATGCCAAATATTGGCTCAATTTGGATTTCATGAGAGCTACACATTCCAAAAAAGTTGGACAGGTAGCAATAAGAGGCCGGAAAATTAAAATGTACATATAAGGAACAGCTGGAGGACCAATTTGCAACTTATTAGGTCAAATGGCAACATGACTGGGTGTAAATATAGGGTATAGGTGTGGGATTATTTTGGAAGTTATTATGTGAAGTGGATAAACAATTCTCCCAATGCTGCGGTGAAAAATATGGAGCAATATCAGAAATTAGTTTATCAGAGAAAAATTCAGAACCAACTTTTTTGGAATCGGGTTTGTAGTTCAATTACATTTAAACAGTGATAATGATCCTTTGAATATTATTTTCCTATATATTCACATTTAAATTGAATAATATTTGAGAATTGCTAGTCAAAACTAATCAAAGTTACTATAAATGATTACCAATCTATTTTTAAGCTTGAAAAATGTTACAGTACCTGTATCAGTTAGGTGTCATACACATTTTCAGTGCCTGCTAATAGATGTGTTTGTGATAATATTTCATAATAGATTTAAATAAAATAATGTTGAAAGTTATTGAACTAAATTATTTTATTTAAATGTAGCTATAATAAACACATGAATTTAAAATGGTAAGCAATAGTGTCAGTTTCGTTTTGATTTTCAATGATTTAGTGTACCTCATGCAAAATCAAAAACTTTCTTGTTATTTTTGACAGTTTTAGTTTAACATTACGTTTTGTAATAAGGTTTGTAACTTTACAGCAACATCTACTGATGAGTGGACTAATATTTTAACTTAGTATAATTACTAGATGAGTGCCTTGAATAAGTTGCTATAACTCATTGATGTCCAGTGTTTTGGAAATGTTATAGAGACTGTCAATCATTTTTATTAAAGGCCTATAGACTAACTAATAGCCTTGTTTACTATCTTCACTGCATGTCACTTATGCTGTGATGCTATTAAATTATACCAGGGCAAAATTAATTGCAATAATAAATTCACGTTAAGACAGGTGGATTTAGTAGTTTTATTTAATGGTATTTTTTTTTCTTCAGTGTAAAACTAGTTGAAAACATAATAAATATGTTTAGTTATTGTTGTAGTAACAATATATTTTTTCCAAACAAAAGTTGTTTACTTAGACATACTATGACCCCTTTCCATATGGCTCCATGTTCATATTGTGGGCATGGCACAATATCATACAACTATCGCCCAATCAGATTGAACATATCTAACTTGGGGGTTAGAAGTTGCACTTGCACTGGCGCTACTTCAAAAATGTAATGCTGTGTTGAATCCATCTCAAATATAAATCAACAATTTCTAAATTGCTCACTTGTTTTATAGAGTGAGCAGACTTTGTATGTTTCCCAGTCAGCTCCTGGTTTCTCATGTTGCAGCTGTGCTCTTTTTTTATAAAACTGGGAAATTTATATGGAGGCCAATAGCAATAATTTTCTCCAGCCATCCACCTACTGCTTACAATTTCCACCTCTCCCCGCCAGACATAGGCTAATCCAATTTAATGTAGTGCATAGATTGTACTATTCAAAAGTTAGACTAAATAAAATATATAACACTATTTCTCCATTATGTGATATATGTAAAGTGACAGAGGGGTCCCTATCGCATCTGTTGTGGTTTTGCTCTAACCTGTTTGATTTTTGGAGTAGCATCTTTGACTTTTTTTCAAAGGTTTTCCAAAAGGTTGTGAAGCCTGATCCCATTCTAACAATTTTGGGGACTTCTGAGGTCCTAAACACTTTTTCAAGCTCTCAACAACAATCACTGTTGCTGGGTATGGTACTTGACAATAAGATAATACTTTTAAACTGTAAATCTTCAGATGCCCCTTTTTTCAAAACTTGGATGTCTGAGTTGCTCCATGTTATAAGATTGGAAGGTATACGTTTACTGGAGCCCAAACTACATTCTCGATTCCAAACTCTATGGCAGCCCTTCCTTGATTTCCTCAAGCCTATCTAATCTACTTTTATATAAAACTCTTCCTGTTATATTCTAACCATTCATGCTAGCCCATTCCACCCCTTGTTTTTATTTATTTATTTTATTTACTTATTTATTTTTGCATTGTTTTCCATTGTATTATAGTGTTTTAATATTTGGTCCCACTTTATATTGTGTCCCTAATACCTGTCTACTTGCATAGTAACTAGATACAGTATGTACGTAGTATTTAACCACAATGTAAGTGCACATTGGTACATAGTATCTACAACTGTAATATTTCTGTAACTACACACATGTAACAACCCTCAGAATGGTATGTGTAGGTACAAATGTCTAACAGGTCATTGGTAACAACAACACTTTTTCACTTCACTAAGTACTGATGAAACAGAAATTATATAACCACATTTTGTAACAACAATATGTATGAGAGTAATTGGAATAATTTGGTCCAAGGGTGGAGATGGGTAGGTTTAGGGATGTGTAAAGTAGGAGGAGTTGGATCTCGAGTTGTTGGAGTTCGTGTACCACTGTAATACCAGTGTACTTACATGGTAGCTCCTCAGGAACTGCCCAAGTAATATAAAGTCTAGACACCAACCACGATTTATATGTAAAGCCTAACTTACTGGCCACTGCTGTGTAACATCAGAGTAATTACGTGATAAACCAATAGGAATTGTCTACTTAATATAAGGTGTGACACTTTCTTTACTAAAATTTCCGAAAAAGTATTTTTTTGTCCTGTTACACATTTGTACTTACACATACCATTCAGTGGGTTGTTACATGTGTGTAGTTACACAAACATTAGAGCTGTAAATACTATGTACCAATGTGTACTTACACTGTAGTTACATACTATGTACACAGCTAGTTACTATGCAAGTACACAGGTATTAGGGACACAATATAAAGTGGGAACAAATATTTTGTTCTGTATGTCATTACAAAAAGCTTAAAATATATATAACACCATCTTTAATTATATACTCGGTAATGCCTACTGTTGGGGGGGGGTTGCTTGTTAATTGTTGTTTTCTTTCTCACGTAGATGCTGGAACAAAAAGCAGCCAGACTTGGATGGTGGTAGGAGCAGAAGATCAGAGATCAGGCAGAGCTCTACTGGTGCCCCTTAGGGGATTGATTTTGTCTATAATTATCTAGGATATCTACTTAATGTTCTGATGTTTTTATAATTGGTCATTGTTCTGTTGAAACTTTTCAATATATTCTACTGTTCAATAGTTTAAGAAATTATTTGTATTCAGCAAGGACCCATTAAATGATGTTTTATTAACAAGGTTCGGGAGGAGATTGTCAGATACTTAGCCTAATCAACACCGCTGGACCACAATCAAGTAATCAATACCACAGTATAAATACCGCTGACTTACCTCTATCCACCTCACTGGCCACGAAACTATATAAAAAAAAATAATAATATATTTTTCTTTTGATCGGCGAGATGTACCCATCTGATGCCGCAAGCATTGAACTCCCACCGAACAACGGCGAGAGCTTCCCAGCTAAACAACCTTAACTTTCCCCTCTTATGGCTGAAGAGACTTACCCATCTGGTGCTGCGAGTATTGAGCTCCCACCAGATGCCGGCGAGAGCCTCCCGGCTAAACAACCTTACCTTTTCTATTCTATGGCCAGCGAGGCTTACCCATTCGATGCCAGGAGCTGGAGCTCCCATCGGATGCCAATGAGAGCCTCCCGGCTAGACAACCTTACCTTTTCTATCCTGCGGCCAGCAAGGCTTACCCATTCGTTGGCAGGAGCTTGAGCTCCCTTCGGATGTCAGTGAGAGCTGCCTGGCTACTCAACATTACCTTTTCCTTCTTACGCCCGGAGAGGTTTACCCATTCGATGCCAGGAGTTCGAGCTCCCATCAGATGTCGGTGAGAGCCTCCCGGTTAGACAACCTTTTCCGTCCTTCAGCCAGAGAGGCTTACCTGTTTGATGCCAGGAGTTTGAGCTCCCATTGGACATCGGTGAGAGCCTCCTGTCTAGACAACCTTACCTTTTCCATCCTTCGGCTAGCGAGGCTTACCCGTTCGATGCGTGTGCTCCCATCGGACGCCGGCGAGAGCCTCCTGGCCAGACAACATTTACCTTTCCATTTTTGGTCGCAAAACTGATCTACACAATATGCAAGTATCAAGCTCCCAAGGGAGGTCGGCGAGAGCCTCCTTTCCCAGTCTATGGTCATCGAGGCTCACCCGTCCGATGCCGTAAGTATTAAGCCCCCATCGGACATTGGCGGGAGCCTCACGGCCACACAAACTCACCTTTTCCATCCTACGGTCATCTAGGCTTACCCGTCTTATGCCATGAGTAGCGAGCCCCCATCAGATGTCGGCGAGAGCCTCATGGCCACACAAATTTACCTTTTCCATTCTACGGCCTGCGAAGCTTACCCAGCTGATACAGTGAGCAGGAAGTCCCTGTTGGATGCTGGCGAGAGCCTCCTGGCCACACAACTTTACCTTTCTGTCTTACATTTCTGGCTTACCCGTTCGATGTTCTGAGTATGATACCCCATCGGATGCCGCAAGAGCCCTCCCAGTCGGGTTTTCCTTTTCTCTCTCCCCATCCGGCGTGGCTTACCCGTCTGATGTGTGTGCTCCCTTCAGACATTGGCGAGAGTTCTCCCGGTCGGGTTTCTATACTTGCCGCCCGCAAGCGAGTCTCATCCAGCCGATGCCATGAGTAGTGATCTCCCGTCGGATGTCGCAAGAGTCCTCCTTGTCGGTCAGCCCAAAGCCTTTTTATCTTTTATCAAAGCCTTTGCCCTCCGCCCACTGAATAGCAGGGGATTATCAGCCTGTAGGGCCCGTACGCAGACACCGTGACCTATTCCAGTCGAGGCAACTCGAGCCCTCCCGGTCGGGCTATACAATCACGCTGCTCCTCCTCATCGGCCGGTAGGGTTCTCCTGTTCCAACGCTGTGAGCTCCCATTGAGCATCAGCTCGAGCCCTACTAATACGGGCGCCCCAAACCATGTAGTCCAGTACCAGCAGCCGATAGGGCTTACCCTTCCAATGATTAAGTCGCTCCCACCGGAGTAAGTAGGCTCTTCCGGCCTGCCAACCAGCTGACTTCTCAGGAAAAATAAAACTTAGCCCCTGCCAGTACTCAATGCTATTTTTGGGGGGTGTTCTTAATCTGGCGGCTGTCCTTTGTTCAATCGCTTTTTGGGGGTACTCTAGGTTCGGGTCATTCCCGAGCTCTGAGCCCTTCCCCGGACAGCACACCAAATATGCATTCCATACCTCAGCTAATCATATGTAAGCGTGAACTTGTGAGATGATGTTTTATTAACAAGGTTCGGGAGGAGCGCGTCAGATACTTAGCCTAATCAACACCGGTGGACCACAATCAAGTAATCAATACCACAGTATCAATACCACTGACTTACCTCTATCCATTGACGGTTAATCAGCATCCCTCCTCCACCCCATCTCCTCACTTTGAGTTCATTTTACAACTAGACGGGGAACAGCACAGCACGCCAAATACGCATTCCATACCTCAGCTAATCATATGTTAAGCGTGAACTCGTGAAATTGATAAAAAGTGGCAGTAAAAACTTTAACATTGTTGCACAATATATATATATATATATATATAGATATATATATATATATATATATATATATTTCAATCACGTTTCGCAGCACAACTGTTTTCAAGATAAGAAATATTTCTTGAGCACCAAAACAGCATATTTTAATAAGTTCTGTTGGATTGTATGACACAGAGGACTGGAGTAATGGCTGCTGAAAATTCAAATTAAACATAATAGGAAAACAATTTTTTTAAATATATTAAAATGTTTAATCTATTTAGTTTTTACAGTTTAGTCAAATTGCAGTATTTCTGATAAAATAAATGTAGTTTTGGTGAGCATAAGAGACTTCTCTCAAAAACATTTACAAATCTTACCGATCCTAAACTTTTGAACAGTGTATTTTCTGCATTTTTTACATGGCCATGAATAAATTAAAGTAATCAAAATTTATGACTCTTATTACTTCTGCTTTCAACATGTGTAGTTATTCTGCATGTGCATTAATAGTAATAATTGCTGCATTCTGCAGGTACAAAGTCTTGTTATTTGTTGAGGCCACAATGGCCCTACACAGCTTTATGCCCACATTTCCCTCCAAAGTGTGGACATACCTTTGGGCATGTTATGGGCCCACACTCAGCCCACATTTTGGGTTGTTCTACTCAGGCCCCACCCTGGCCCCATAGTGTGGGGGCCAAAGGGGTATGTTTGCTTGGTTGTTGCATGTTCCCAGGGGTGGGGTTTATGTAAATGTCGGGGTTTGTGATGTCACCGTTTTTGTAGCCATTAAACCGCAATAAATTTCAAAGACAATATTTCAGTTTGCACTGAACTTTCAGCCTTGTAACTTTCAGATATTATTTATGCTCAAACAGCAACATTACACACTAACTAACAATTAAAAAGTGAAATAACAATCAAAACATTTTCAAACTTTAAAACATTTCTACAGATATTACATATTATTATATTAGATTTTTTAATTAAAATGTATGAGGACCACCAAACATTGCAAAATGGAGCTGTTTAATACATTTGTTAATTATTAATGTTAAACGTTAAAATGCTGCCTGTGATGAATAGTTTGAATGCATTACAGTAACACATGACTAAAGGACCTTAATTTCACCCTATGGGCTTTTGTATGAGGAAGTAGCACAGACTTAAATACCTGGAGCACAGTGGAGTAGCAAGTCAACCCTAGGTGCACATACCTTTTTTTTTTTTTTAACCAGAACTGAACTAGCTTAAATTAAAATATTTAAGGCTTAGCCACACTTTACAATATCAACTACTGCATGCAAACACAAACAATCTTGGCATGACAGCCCAATTAAATATTCACATAAGACATTTTTACACTACTCACTTGTTTTAGTTGCTAATTCACACAATGTCCATCGTGTTTCGTTTACAGCTTTGTATATTCTCAATAGAAAGAATGGCTAGTACTGCATCTGTTATGTGTTCCTGCCATGGAATAAAAAGGAAGGTATCTCACAGTTCTGACTTTTTCCCTCCCAAATGCAAGGTAATGCATTATTAATAAAGTACAAATTCCAGATATTTTATGTTTTTTGCCATGTTTATTATACAGTATCTTTTTTGTAAATAACACAATAAATCAGCCTTTATACTGACTGACTTATGTTTTTACTAAATAAGTTAATTATGAGCTTTGTTTAAATTATCTTTATGGACAGAAGGTGAAAATGTTGAACTGCATAAATAACTTTAAAAAGTTGAATTAATTTTCTTTTGGCACAATCAGGCACAAATGTGAACTTCCAAATATTAATAACGCCCACAGTGTTAATAACGCGCACACTACGCACACTATTATGTCAGCCGCAATAAGTTTTCTACGTTTAATTATGCCTAGATTTGAATAAAACAGCGCTTCCTTGTGGCATGGCTGACACAGAATAGTGTACGTAGTGTGCGTCCAGTGGATATTCTCCAAAATAGCACTATACGGACGCAGAGAGACAGAGTAAGCCTTTAAAAGGGCATAAGTAAAGCAATACCTTTCAAAAAATGTCACTAACAAACAAATAAATAAAATGATGCAAAGTCAAATTAAATAGTTAAAGCCTGATACACATTCACATAAAGTAGCCTTGTTGACAAGTTTGGGTAAGGAGAAAATACACAAAATATTGCTTCTTTTGTAGCAGAAATAAAATGCTGCAGAAAAAGTAAGGTGCCATGCAGAGTTTTATTGCAAAAAAAAGTTATTGCATTACTTACTATGAATGTGTTTTAGTGAAGAGTACATATACTTGAGTAATGAGTAAAGGTTGATACTCTTATACCTCTCACTATCTGTCGTGCGTATACATCACTCACTGTTTTAGAGATCGCTGAGAGTTTGACAGACGTCACGCACCGGATGCATGTGCGCCTTCAGAGCAGTTGGACATGGTGGTGTACTAGAGGTTAAAACAATATAAATACTGTTCGTTTTCTCACACAAACGGTTCGTTTCATGTCTTAGGACATCAATGTGTCGTTACAAGCAGCATGGTTTAATTTGGATTTCTCTGTGCATGTTTTTTTTTTCTTATAGATCAAGTTCCCTATGCCATGCATTATATGACTGACAGACTATAACAGTTTGACTTAAAAATCTCCAAATGGGTTCTAATGAAGAAACAAAATCACCTACATCTTGGATGCCCTTGGGGCAAGCAGATAAACATCAAATTTTTATTTTGAGGTGAACTATTCCTTTAAGTAAAGTAACTAATTATATAATATTTTGCAACACTGGAGATCAAGAAAAAGTTCTAGTCATTAAAACCATTAAACATACATTTAAGCCAGGCTCACACGGTGCGATTTTGGCCACGATCTCGTCGTCTGAGACCAATTTAGAAAATCATTGAAAATTCAAAAGTGACATGTCAGACAGCCAAGTGTGGTGACCCATACTCAGAATTCGTGCTCTGCATTTAACCCATCCAAAGTGCACACACACAGCAGTGAAAATAAATG
Source organism: Cyprinus carpio (assembly GCF_018340385.1). NCBI lineage: Eukaryota > Metazoa > Chordata > Actinopteri > Cypriniformes > Cyprinidae > Cyprinus > Cyprinus carpio. The sequence continues at coordinate 25,238,263 of NC_056600.1, read as the reverse complement.
ATCATGGAGAAGGGGGCAGCCATTTATGCTACGGCACCCGGGGAGCAGTTGGGGGTTCAGTGCCTTGCTCAAGGACACCTCAGTCGTGGTATTGAGGGTGGAGAGAGAGCGCTGTACATTCACTCCCCCCACCTACAATTCCTGCCGGACCTAAGACTCGAACTCACAACCTTTGGATTACGAGTCCGACTCTCTAACCATTAGGCCACAACTTCCCCAATTCCTATAATTCTAGGCTAAAATCTGTAATCTCTGATCGCCGGTTTGACATGTTCACCAACAGCTGATTAATGACTGATCAAGTTTTACCTCCAAAAAAATTCTAGCAGTGTCAGAAGATTTGGCGCACTGTCCTGTGACAAAAGTTAAAGATCAGAATTAATGCTAGAGATTTCTTCTATCTGCATAATCTCCAGCGCTCTCGTAATTCATCTGATATGTTGCGTTTGCTATGATAAACACCGGTTGCAGTGCTGTTTTCACGTGGCTGTGTAGTGCTGCTTACACAATTCTTAAATACGGCACTATACTTTTCCAACATTTTAGCCCCGCGTGTAACATTGATGATGTAAAACTCTCGTTTAGAGAACCTTTTCATGATATGCTAATTTTTTGAGATAGGAATTTTGGGTTTTCATGAGCTGTATGCCAAAATCATCAGTATTAAAACAATAAAAGACCTGAAATATTTCAGTTGGTGTGCAATGAATCTAAAATATATGAAAGTTTAATTTTTATCATTACATTATGGAAAATAATGAACTTTTTCACAATATGCTAATTTTTTGAGAAGGACCTGTATTACCTTAATTCTTCGTTTTCTTTCTAACTTATTTCTAAAATGTATGTTATGGATGTTATAAGATTGTCATGTACAGTAGTATGAGTAGTACTGAGATGAATTAACCTACATAATAATCTACTCTTATTTGTTCAGTGCAACCCAAGATCAAGCTTAGGCCAGTGAAACAGGTTGGCAGCAGCTCATTGGTGTGCAGTGCATACGACTTCTACCCTAAACAGATCAAAGTTTCCTGGCTGAGAGACGGTAAAGTGATGACCACTGATGCGGTGTCCATCGAGGAGTTGGCTAATGGGGACTGGTACTACCAGATCCACTCCCACCTTGAATATACACCCAAATCTGGAGAGAAGATCTCCTGTATGGTGGAGCATGGTAGCTTCAATAAACCAATGATTATTGACTGGGGTAAAAGTGTCTAATTTTATTAATAATTTCTGCCAGTCTTAAGTTAAATTCAATAAGATATGCAAGAAAACTGAACTGACATTACACACTTTTAAATGTTATGGACGGTAATAAAATTGTGTGCACTAAACAGATCCCTCCATCTCTGAGTCTGACTGGGATAAAATCTCTATTGAAGCATCTGGTCTGGTGCTGGGAATCATCACAGCAGCTGCTGGACTCATGTACTACAAGAAAAAATCTGCAGACTGAACTTTCTGTTAAATGAGTGTAACGCTTCCATGCCTACCTATTGGGTGTTTTCAGGGCTTAATCTGAAGGTTTAGAGAAATAAAACCCTCGAATACCGACGAGCTCTTTTTCCACACTTTATTTTCTATATCACCTTCTAATTTGAAAGACTGAATGCAACCAAACAGCTCAAGTTGGGAAATACTTGAGAAATACAAAGTACGTACTGCACTAGCAAAGCTACTGCTTATTGAATAAGGTTTAATGCCTTATAGGAGTAGTATCCAAAACCATAAGCGCAACTCTTCTGCACAGTGGTAATGATTGCACTGCACAATGGAAACTTCAATGTAACAGAAACGCTTTCAAATGTCAAACATAACTGAACATTAAACATTAATAGATGTTTCCCTTCACTCAAAAACTTAAAATAGCATTTAATTTCAAATTTTACTCTCTATATCCAGCCATATGTAAAGCATGCTGGGAACTAACAATCACCTCTAAAATAAAACCGCAAAATTTAGCTTAGCTAATTCTCTTAAAATAAATAGGTAGCCACATTTCCTTTTTTTTTTTTTTTTTTAATCAGTTCCTCAATTCAAGCCTCAAATCTACTTAAGTTTCCTTTTTAAAAAGAAAATGAGGAAAACACATCTCCTGGTTTTATTAGTAAAACAGTTCTCAATATTTTCTATACAATACTGAATCACAATTTCTTTAATGAAATATACTCACTATTTTTATCACATTAAATTTTTTTATGAAAATTATATAAAAGTATATATAAAAAATAATGAAAAGGTCCATGATTCATTTTTTACAGTGTGGTTTAAAGTGGGTAAGCAAATACATTTTCAAGTGTAGCTTTCAAGTGTAGCTTGATGCTAATTGTACTTCTAATTATATTTTAGGAGGTAGCCTGTTCTTGTAAGCATTGTAGATAGTTTCTGTTTCTGGTGTAGAGCCAAACTTTGTTTATCTTAATTTACACTGCTGGTCAGCGCCATAGCGTGCAGGCACGTGAATTAGCAGAAGGCAAGCAATTGTTTTGCTCTCAGTGTGAAAGCACTGTTTGTCTGCAAGTCAATTTGCTTTTGCATTGTGCTCTGTGTGGAAATACTGTATTTACAACCACAAATGTTTACAGTAAAACAGCTTGGTTTCAATCTTGCTTTCATGTTTACCATGAATTTTTCTAAATATCTCTGTCAATTATTTTCAATCTTACACAGAAATGTACATACCCAGTCGGCATTTCAACGTTGAAATGTCTTGAACATTTAGAGAATGGAACCTGCAACCAGGGGCGCCGTAAGGGTAGGGAAGGTTAGGACGATTCCAAGGGCCCAGCGGATTTTTTTTTACCGTGGGAAACGCAGAATGTGATTTCTACTGAAGGGGACCCTAAAATGTTAGAACCAACAGCCTTGTGCATATAGTGTGGTTGTGCTTCAGGTGATCCTTGAAAGTGTCCCAGCTCTAGGTCCTTTCTGACGCTGTCCCCTCCAGTTTCTCCTACTTGTGCGCTTTCTGTACTGTCCTGTATAAACAAAAACAAAAAACAAAAAACACCAAAAATAAATCCTCATAAAGTATCAACTTTTATATTGTGAAATATTTTAACTGAAAACTGAATGCAAAACAAATCACACAATATTTTCACTTTACAGTTCAATAACAGTGGGGTTAGAAACAAAGTGCACAACACTTTTCATTAAACACTTATTTCATGTATTCAGATGAAAGTTTACATTATTAACAAATTATTCACAAGCAGTGTTTTCAGAGCCCCCAGTTACACTGTTTTAATCAGAACCCTAGCTATACAGAGTATTTAGTAAAACAAGTAAAATCTAATTAAGTACATTTTTATTAAACTAAGTAAAATCACAACCTATCACAAAAGGTCAGTGAATCTCTACCAGAAGTGACAGTGCAATGTAGCAGATGAACAATTTCTTACCAATGTGCCAATAATACGCTGGATCCTTGATGACTCTTCAAGGGGAAAGAAGAAATGGTTTACTGAAAAGTTCTTAAAAAGCAGGATTTCATTTTATACTATTTCTTTAAACCAGTGGTTCTCAAACTTTTTATACCAAGTACCACTTCAGAAAATATGTGGCTTTCTAAGTACCACCATAATGACCAACATTAAATTTCAGCAGCGTAGTAGGCCTAGCTATTCAGCTACAGTTCAGAAATGAGGCAGTTTTATTCCTAATAAGAATATTTATTGTTGTCAGCCACTTTAACACTGTAAATAAACAGTCTGAACATTAACACTGCACTGTGCTTACATACAGGTAAATGAAAAACTTAAATTAAGTTGAAATTAAAATGTGTTATAACAAAAGTTACATAACTGTACTTAAAAAAAAAAAACCTTTGCTCAAAGATTAAATTAAAATGTATTAACATTAATTTATATTTAATTTAATGATTCCTCTGCGTAACACTAGAGGGAGCCTGACACTTTGAGAACAGTGTTGCCAATTTGGGGATTTTGTCACCAAATTTAGCTGCTTTCTCATTGTAGCTGCGACTATTTTTTTTTATTTTTGCAAGAAGGAGCTATTTTAGCTATATTTAAATAAAACTAGCGATTTTTTGGAGATTTTTTTATTTTTTGCTTGGCCACACTCTGCTGTAGGTGCTTGACCTCTCACGTTTGCTCTCAGTCATCCCAATGTGTCTGCGCAGTGAACACACCAGTAGCCTACGCCATGCCTGCCATTGATTACATCTGGGCACCAACTACTCAATGCATGAACATCTTGTTTTAAACACGGACACAAAAGTTATACCACAATTCAATGTACATTCATGTCAACCAGATACTGAGAGACACAGTGCATCATCGTGTCATGTGTGCTGGGATGCAGTATTTTGCACTTACTTTGTAGTAATAGAGTGTGTTGACTGAAATAAGTTTGTATGAATAAAGTTTTTGTTTTTGGAGAATAATAATATCTCTTATCTGTTGTATTTGAGCAGGACAGAGCAGAGTATGTTATCTTTGAGACTCTGGTAATGTTATACTTTACTATTAAAGATAATAAAGACAGCGATTTTCTTACCTCATTTTGCCAGTATGTTTGCTGGAACACGTCTCACCCTTCTTGTGTTCACATTACAGTTTTTGTTCTCCATTGACATGTCACGACTCAAATTCGCTCAAATTAAAAAAAAAAAAAAAATCAACAGGCAAATATTAAATAATTCAGGACTGACCGAGCAGCAGCTCAGTCAGCTGCCTCACTCACAGAGAGATGATACTAATGGTCATATTTTAAAATTTAGAAAGGCGCAAACCGTTTCATTGTCCAGTTCAGCACCTTGTTGAATCAATGCCATGTAGAATTAAGGCAGTTCTGAAGGCGAAAGGGGGTCAAACACAGTATTAGTATGGTGTTCCTAATAATCCTTTTGGTGAGTGTATATATATATATTAGAGGAGAGTCGATGTTTAGCTCCAACCCTGAAAAAAACCTCACCTGCCTGTAGCCTTAGTAATCCTGAAGGCCTTAATTAGCTTGCTCAGGTGTTTGATTAGAGTTGGAACTAAACTCTACAGGACAGCGGCACTCCAGGACCGACACTGCCTACCACTGATCTATTAAATATACAGGGCTCTACGCTTGCATTTGTTTTTAGGAAATTTAGGAGCACAGTGAAAAATGTACACTCACCTAAAGGATTATTAGGAACACCATACTAATACTGTGTTTGACCCCCTTTCGCCTTCAGAACTGCCTTAATTCTACGTGGCATTGATTCAACAAGGTGGTGAAAGCATTCTTTAGAAATGTTGGCCCATATTGATAGGATAGCATCTTGCAGTTGATGGAGATTTGTGGGATGCACATCCAGGGCATTAAGATCTGGTTCCACCACATCCCAAAAGATGCTCTATTGGGTTGAGATCTGGTGACTGTGGGGGCCATTTTAGTACAGTGAACTCATTGTCATGTTCAAGAAACCAATTTGAAATGATTTGAGTTTTGTGATATGGTGCATTATCCTGCTGGAAGTAGCCATCAGAGGATGGGTACATGGTGGTCGTAAAGGGATGGACATGGTCAGAAACAATGCTAAGGTAGGCCGTGGCATTTAAACAATGCCCAATTGGCACTTAGGGGCCTAAAGTATGCCAAGAAAACATCCCCCCACACCATTACACCACCACCACCAGCCTGCACAGTGGTAACAAGGCATGATGGATCCATGTTCTCATTCTGTTTACGCCAAATTCTGACTCTACCATCTGAATGTCTCAACAGAAATCGAGACTCATCGGACCAGGCAACATTTTTCCAGTCTTCAACTGTCTAATTTTGGTGAGCTTGTGCAAATTGTAGCCTCTTTTTCCTATTTGTAGTGGAGATGAGTTGTACCCGGTGGGGTCTTCTGCTGTTGTAGCCCATCCGCCTCAAGGTTGTGCGTGTTGTGGCTTCACAAATGCTTTGCTGCATACCTCGGTTGTAACGAGAATGAAATACTCAGACCGGCCCGTCTGGCACCAACAACCATGCCACACTCAAAATTGCTTAAATCACCTTTCTTTCCCATTCTGACATTCAGTTTGGAGTTCAGGAGATTGTCTTGACCAGGACCACACCCCTAAATGCATTGAAGCAACTGCCATGTGATTGGTTGATTAGATAATTGCATTAATGAGAAATTGAACAGGTGTTCCTAATAATCCTTTAGGTGAGTGTATATCCTAATATATGAATCATAACTAAATATGAAATGTCTGTATGTTCTTCTTCTTCTTCTTTACTTAGTGTAGTGCTAGTTTAGGAGCATCTTGCGATTAATAATCCAAATGACAGAAATTAACCTTACCAATACAAGGCAATGTTTGACTTTGTGATTGCAGGAGATTTATTTTTTTCTTGGTAAAGGCATTTTTTTCCTTCATTAAAACTTTATTAAAAGGCATCTTTTATGCCAAGTTCATAAACTTATATTTTAATTTTTCAAAATGTAAAATATAACAATAATACATCCATTTAAAATAATGAATACAATCAGGAAATCAGTATCAACAAAATTTATCATTGCACACCAGAGGTGGTACAGAAGAACACAAAAGTGGCATTATTTACAGACTGTTTAATGAGGCTCAGAGGTGGCATGAATGCATTTAAATTAATAATAACAATGGTAAGAGGTAGGACAGCTTCGCATTATTGCAGTGGTTAATATGTTTCTGGCATATATTTGGAAACATTTTTTAACCTTAATGCAGTGAGTAGCGTTTCATTTATTAAACAACAATTGGAAGACGTTTCAATCTACATATTCCAGGATGTAAATTTGAATTTGGCAGTTATGCGTTAAAAAGGTTAAAAAGTACAAGATATTGTATACATAACCATCATTATTTTATGTAAACCTGCTTTGAAACTTTATGGAGCATACAAATACATATTTGTATTGACTTGATATCATCATCTCACTGTCACTGATTTATCATGCAGCTCAAAGCATTATGGGTAGAATTTCTTATGAATCTATTCTGATTCATCAACACAGTTTCACTGATGTTGAGTCATAATAAACCCAAAACCCAGGATAGAGCGGCTGAGTAAATGTGGTCTGGACGGTGTGGATGAGTCTCATTGTGTCAGAGACGCTGTAGAAGGACAGAGTTCCTGCGCCGTGATCCACATACACTCCTATTCTACGACTGGACACTACAGGGAGGTCAGTCTCTATCTTATTGTGGATGAATGAAAATCTGAATGGACAGCAGAATAGACTCCAGGACTGATCATTATGTCCAAACCAACTGTTATAATCCCCTCCCTTTCTGCTGATGCTCTTATATGACACTGATATATACACACCATACAACCCACTCCACTCAATCTCCCAGTAACTGCGTCCACACACACTCTCTCTACACAACACTTGAAGCCAATAATCAAATCTTTCTGGATGATCAGGATACAGCTGCTCTGTGAAAGTATTAGTAATCACTCTGTTCCTGTTAGACAGATAAAGCCGTTTATGTGCTGTATTTGGATCCAGAGTGAGCTGATGGGAATCTGTTGGAGATAAAATGCATCAAAATCACAAATTATGAATCTGTTTGATCTGTTTTATAATGTATTTGCACTCTTCATGGTTTCTGTTCAATGTATCAGTAATGTCTCATGCTGCCTTCACGAAATTATCGTAAATATGAGTTTTCTAATCAGAAAATTGTACGTGAACGGCGTCTCAAGTCGTATTTACTACTTGGAAATAATTTTGATACCAGAGTATCCGAGTTGGGTGGGTCATAAACTTTAAACACATGGTGGAGGGGACAACCATTGCTGCTGTCAATGCTGTTCTCACAACAACTACATCCTTTGGTCTCATCACTAATGTAGTGTATTTATAGGCTAGTGTATTTAAAAGCTTTCAGCTTTTTTCTTAGTGACTTACATTGTAGGAAGTCGTTGCTGGTCCTGGGAACCATGTTGGTGAATGTAACTGTGGAAATCAAAAGATATTAACAGTATTATTATCATCATGTCCCAAGGGGAGAACTCATTTTTGAGGAGCAGATCTTAATAATCTTCAGGGCTTTACCTCTGTCAGAGATGTTACTGAGCTCTTTTTTCCAGAAATCCCCCAGTTTGTCTCTCAGCTCACGGACAGATTCTCTCATGCTATCAAAAGAGAAGAGAGAACTGAAGATATTGTTGGGTACTTCTGTAGATTCAGGAGGTGTTGAGAGACACTGAAAGCTCTACAGGAAACAGAAATAAAAATGGTAATTACTGTAGCATTTGGACCAATCAGACACAATTGTTCACTAGATTTAACAAATCAATTATTCATTAGATTAACAAATAATCACAGACCCCTCACCCAATAAACATACTTGGTGCCAAGATGTCTACGATTGACTCCAGGCCCCTGGGTACCATGGCAACCAGAACCCTCAGCCAAATCAGATAAACTTTATGACCTAATAGTATGTATAGAGAATCTTCCTCCCCACTCAATTCTCTCTAAAACAGACATATACTGCTATAGGAAATGACTTCTTGCAATAATTCTTTTTTTTTTCTTTGACCTTACTATCACATATCCTCAGGTAATTGTGTATATTGTTACTATTCTTGTATATTGTCTTGTGTATTGTATACTGTTTTATGCATGCTTATGATAGATCACTAGTTAATATCACCTCATTTATACCATGTTTAGTCTCTAGCAATTCATCTTCAGCTATTTTAATTGAGAGTGCATATTATATGTTGATGCCTATGCAACATATTAGTGTTCTAAGAATCTTTACTAGTTTGAATATTAACATCAGATCCAGTTACATATGCAAATTGTCATGCTTGGAGACAAAAGCCCCTTTCACACTGCACGTTCGACCCGGAAAATTGCCAAAACATTGCTGGATCACCTTCTGTGTGAACGCAAACAAATCCCGGAATTGATTCCGTGATCGATTCTGGGTTGGGGACCTAGTAACATTGCCGGGTTCAGTCCCGGAATGAGCTCTGTGTGAACAAAAGCCAGAACCAATGCCGTGTCGTAGTGATGACACACATTATCGTGCGACTCTTTTACCTGGTGTGTCAGATCAACATTCGCGACGAAAAAATAGGTGCAAATTATAATGAAGCAGAGATCAAGTACTATCCGTGCTGAAGCTGAGATCGTTCACCAGTTTAAGGGAAAGTTAACGTGCCTAGCGTTTTCGACTCGTGCATTAGACGTCACATCCTGATGTCACGTGTCTTTTCGGGACCTTTATGGGTTGTGTGTGAACGCACGCACATTGCCGGGAAATCACTGGCAGTGTGAAAGGGGCAAAATCTAGTGACCCGGGAACAATTTCTGGGACACATTACCCGTGTATTTTCCGGAATCGCAGTGTGAAAGGGGCTAAAGAGTCATAAACTTTCCCTCCAGAAGAGCAAGTAACCATTGGCTCTTTGACCCCCGAGGGGTGTGATCATCACAGGATTCAAAAGATCACACTTCAGTGACCTACCTGCCTTGTTTTTTTGGGCTTTTGTTTTCAGGACATCTTTGGAAATTATCACTCTTCAACCCGGAAGAACGTGATCGCAAGTCCAAAACCTTAAAACCATTAAGATTTTCATCAGAGACTACATCCGGACACTTGTCAATGACCAAGGCAATGCAAGTTTCGTTCACTTAACTAAACAAAACAGAGGTTTAGTATAAGCTCATAGACCCCATTATAAATGGTGCTGATGGTTTTACGCTGATTACGTTTTTCTGCTGATGGAATGACTCTTGAACTCTCTGGTTTTCCTGATGGTTTCATCCATCAAGTCTCATTTGCCCTTTCCCATGAGTGATTGTATGTTTGTTTGTTTGTTAGACTAGTTTGTGTTAGTGTTTAGTTAATAAAACTCTCTTGCAAAAGTTTCTGATTCTGCCTTGCAAATTAATGTCCCTTTTGACCCTTGCTACATGCTCTAATGCATTAATACTATAGGAAAGTATTTTCTGTCACCACAAAAATATCCTTTCTTAGAGTTGATATGAACTTACACTGAGTGTTCACTGGACGAACAGATTAGTTAATGGCAATTTAACTCTGCTTCAGTTACTATTGGCAGCTGATATAAATAATAATGATGATAATGATATAATTAATTGTAATTATTTATATACAATTCCCTTTTGAGCTAATTGATACATTACATAAGTAAGTAAATTATGATAATTTTTCTTTTTTTGGGGGCGGTGAATTAATCCTTGAAGCGACAGTGGATTATAGCAGCATCAGGTAGATCAGTGTTTCTTAACCCTGGTCCTGGGTGTCCCCCATCACTGCACATTTTGTGTGTCTCCCTAATCAAACACAACTGACTCAACTCATGAGATAGTTAGAAGAAACTCCAGGACCTGAAATGGGTGTGCCAGATAAGGGAGACATTCAAAATGTGCAGTGTTGGGGAGCACCCAGGACCAGGGTTGAGAAACACTGAGGTAGATAGTGTGACAGAATATACAAACAAAATCATACAGTGATGTAGAATGAGCTCTGAGGATAATAAGCTACGCAGTTCAGCATTCAGGGATAGTATGTCTTTCTTGCATATTTTGAGTTACAAATAACTGTAGCAATCATCTGAAATTTACAGAACCAGGTGACATCCTGTTTGTTGCTGCCGCATGTTTTGAGTTGGAACACTGTCAAGTTAATCCTAAATTGTCAATTTTTTAATATTAAAATCAATTAATACACCAACATTTTTGTTTCTATAATGTGTGAATATATCCCCTATCGTATTCTACAACAAAAACAATCAGAGCACCTCGTTTTCAATAGTTTTATTTTGATTTCCTGAGTCTGCTACTAGCTTATAGCCCATTAGCATCGCTGGCGTGGTTACCGCTAATCTTGCTTACACTGTTTACATATATTCAAACACATTACCATTGTATTACTTTCTGTTACTTGTTTTAATGGCAGATTTGTGTCTACCTTTGAGTGCAGGTGAGGACACGTTCGAGCTGCATTGCAGCAATACACAGTAATATCCTCAATGTTACTCAGTGTAAAATGTAAAACAGGATACAGCCCCCTCTTACAAGTCTCTCTTTTCTCTTACTCTGGCTGCTGTGTATAGACCGCTAGGGCCATGTACAGATTTCCTTAAAGAATTTGCAGATTTCCTCTCAGACCTATTGGTGAATTCTAATAAAGTGCTAATTGTTGGAGACTTCAACATTCACGTTGATAATACAAATGATGCGTTAGGACTTAAGTTTCAGACTTAATAATCTCCTTTGGAGTTAAGCAAAATGTCACCAAGCCCACTCATCGTTTTAATAATACATTCGATTTTATTATATCACATGGAATTGATTTTACTGACATAGGTGTTGTACCTCAAAGTGATGATGTTCCCTATCAGTCAGTCATGTTCAACGTTACGTCAGCTGTGACTGATGCAATTGGGATCTCAAGGCTTACAGAGCTGCTAGACAGGCTGCTTCTGCCGGCCGCAGTTCTTCCGCCTTCACAACAGCAGCCTTCGCACCGGCCACAGCATGGAGCTGGCGGCAGAAAGGCAGAGCAGCCATCCTCTGCCCCAGCCAGGCCAGTAAAGCGCCCGAGCAAACGGCTCTTCAGGAGATGGTGATCGCACCACTCCTTCCCCTGGAGGAGGGCCGGGTAGAGAATCTTTTGTTTTCGTCTTGTTCTGTTCTTCATCTAGTTCATGTTCATGTTCATTCACCAGAAACCAAAAACCTCAAAAAAGAGCACTTTCCTTTTTCTCCGGGTCTCAAGAGGGCGAGGATGGTGGTGGACGAGGCGGCCTTCCGGGTAGGGTTTCTGTGCTCCACTTTACTGCCCCACTGCAGGTTTCTAGGGGCCTGGTTAGCGCTCCCCAGACCATCTCACTGGCTCATGAGAACCATCAGACTCGGCTACACGATTCAATTCACCCTGTGCCCTCCCAAGTTCAGCGGCATTCAGTTCACCTCTGTAGAAAGATGCTCCTATCTTGAGTGCAGAAACCGCGGTCTTGCTGGTGAATGAACATGAACTAGATGAAGTGACTAGCAATATGGGCACTATCTTCTCTAATACATTAGAAACGGTTGGCCCCCTCAAATAAAAAAAAAGGTTAGAGAAAAACGTACTGCACCATGGTACAACAGTAATGCCCATTCTCTCAGAAAAACTAACTTGGAAGTTTTTAGAATTGAATGGAAAAACAGTAGGTCCAATTATAGACAGGCTTTAAAAGCTGCCACGACCGAACATATCTGCAAACTCATAGAAAATAACCAATACAATCCAAAGTTTTTATTTAGCACAGTGGCTAGATCAACAAAGAAACAGATGTCAGCTGAACTAAATATTCCCTCACATGTTAATAGTACTGACTTTATGAATTTCTTCACTGATAAAACAGATAGCATCACAAATACAAAAACAAATGTAGATTCTACTGCGTCTTGTAATGTAGCTTCATTATCACAACTAAAGAATAACTGCTGTGCTTTACAACTATAAGACAGGAAGAGCTAAATAAACCTATCATTGCATCTAAATCAACATCATGCCTATTAGATACTGTACCCACTAAATTACTGAAAGAGTTGTTACCTGTAGCAGAAAAACCGCTTCTCAATATTATTAACTCATCATTATCTTCAGTTTTTTAGATAATGTATTCAATATGTTGGTTATTGAGTTGCTTATTAAGAAACCACAACTAGATCATACTGAACTGGCAAATTACAGACCCATTTTAAATCTTCCGTTTATGTCTAAAATTTTAGAAAAAAATTTGTCTGCTCAGTTGTGCTTCTTCTTGCAAAATAATTATCTCTATGAAGAATTTCAGTCAGGCTTCAGGCCCCATCATAGCACAGAAACTGCACTTGTTAAAATGGCAAATGAATTGCTTCAGACCAAGGCTGCATTTCATTGCTAGTTTTACTTGATCTTAGTGCTGCGTTCGACACAATAGATCATGATATACTCATAGATAGATTACAGAAATATACGGGTATTCAAGGGTAGGCTTTAAAGGGATAGTTCACCCAAAAATGAAATTTTGATGTTTATCTGCTTATCCTCAGGGCATACAAGATGTACGTGACGTTGTTTCTACATTAGAACACAAACGAAGATTTTTTTGTAGCAGTCATATAATGCAAGTCAATGGGCACACAACTTTTGAGAATTAAAAAAACATGCACAGACAAATCCAAATGAAACCCTGCTGCTCATGACAATACATTGATATTCTAAGACAGGAAACAATCAGTTTGTGTGAGAAACAAAGTATTTATATCATTTTTTACCTCTAATACACCACTATGTCCAACGCATGCACAGCATCCGGTGCTTGACATCTGTACGTGCTCTGGCATAGCTTACGCAAGCGATCTATCGCGCATATCGACAGATCACTTCCGGTACTTGCGTAAACGACGCAAGAGCATGTACAGACATCACGCACCGGACAGTTAGCATATTTATATTATCACTGTAGCACCATTTTGTAGAATATCCCCTAGACACAGACTATTCTGTCAGCCGCGATACGTTTTCTACATGTATTTACACTTGGATTTGAACAAAAACAGCGCATCCTTGTGGTGCGGCTGAAACAGAATAGTAAGTGTAGTTTGCGCCCTGTGCATATTCTCCAAAATAGCACTACAGTGATGCAGAGAGAAACAGAGGAGACTAATTATTAAATAAAGTTGATATTTTTATTTTCTTTGTGTACAAAAATATTCTTGTCGCTTCATAGCATTCATACTGAACTACTGATGGCAGACAGACTATTCTGACGATGTCTTTCATACTTTTCTGGACTTTGACAGTGTAATTTACTTGGCAGTCAATGGGACAGTCACAAGCCTCTCGGTTTTCATTTAAAATATTTGAAATTGTGTTCCGAGGACGAACAAAGCTTTTATGGGTTTGCAACGACATGGGGGTAAAGTGATTAATGACAAAATATTCATTTTGGGGTGGAGTATCCCTTTAAGGGGTGATGGAACAAACAAATAAAAATACACAGAGTGTGATATTGTCTCTTGTGCCATAGTCTTAGGTGAGAACTCATACAGCGGCATGTTTCCTTAAATGACATGACAACACAATACAAACAATCCCCACTGACATACATTATATGGCCTTCAAACAGCTACAGGATCATAAGATGAGTTGCTTCATTCATCCCTTATCAACACTAGTTGTTGGGCTGATTGAGCTTGGACATGTCATTGGGGTTATGAAGTGGCGTCCTCTTTCAAATGTTTCATCCTGGTAGTTTATATGGGTATGTATGTGTGAAAATCACTTTAAAATGTTCAAATGTTGAAGATGGAATTAAGAACCTAACCAGTGTACTTTCTTAAAGATGAATATGTAAAGTATATTTCATCTTTCCCCAAATGCATTTGTTATAAGTATAGTATTTTACAATTTAATTTGTAGTATACTAAGTTTGTGCTATATGAAAGCATGAAATAACTACATTTAGAATGAATTTTCACTTAGTATAGACATGTCATTCTATTGTTAGTTTAAATCTGACTCTCTAACCACGACCGCTCCTGCAGTTATAGTTGTAGTATATTAATAGATAATATGTGTCTGCTATTAATAGGTAAATTAAGCTAGAGTTGATATTTTTTCAGAAAACTTGACTGATTTGATAATCAGTCCTCTCTTTGACCAGGGCTGAAATCCATTTGTAAATGCCATTTCTTCTTAAAAAGTTGATGATCATATGAGAGTCTAACATAACAGCTGACATCAGCTGACTGGCTGCATTCCTAATAACATTTCAGTCAACTACTCGTTCTACTTTCATGGAATGTTGCTCTGTGAGTCTCCTGTGACAGCAGGATCTTACCCAAGTCCACTATGATCCTGTTCTTCTAGATTTGTTACCTGAAGCAAATGAATGTGATCCTGCGTTTGGGAAAGCCGCTCCAGCTCAGCGTCTCTCCTCCTCAGATCATTGATCTCCTGCTCCAGTCGCTCCAGTTGTTCTTCAGCTCGACTCTCTGCATCCTTTTCCTGATCTCTGATCCGCTGTGTCACCTCAGAGCGTCTTTTCTCAATGGAGCGAATGAGCTCAGTAAAGATCCTCTCACTCTCCTCCACTGCTGTCTGTGCAGAGCGCTGTTAAACACACATCACAATAACACAGTGAGCTTCAATGGGACTGAAAGACGAGAGTCTGAACTGAGACTGAGACAAACTTCTCTTCTTCTCTAGACTCACCTTATGAGACTTCACAGCCTCTCTCAGCTGCTGAAGATCATTCTCTCTCTGTTGGATTCTCTGCTGGAACCTTCTCTGTGTCTCCTTCAGCTGATTCTGGAGGACAAATAAATAACAATGAATTCCATATAAAAATAGCGTCACAAAATCATCATGTAAACAGTTGATATGAATCCAAAATTGAGCTGTAGTGGTTTGGATTTGGACGTCTGTTGGCCCATCAGTGTATAATACAAGTGTCACTTATGTATATAAAACAAACTATTGCCTGCTGCATCAATATATAATAATGTTCATATTATTTTGACATAAAGATTTTCTTTTTTATTGGTAGTTGAAGAAAAAGTCTACTGCTCTTGTTTATATCCCAGATGATTCCACCTCACTTCTCAATAAACTGAGTCACTGCCACTGGAATAATTTAATTGTATTTATATGAACTGATGAGATATAAGTGTTCATTTGAAGACTGTGTGCAGGAAAGAATACTGGATCACCTGTGTCAGATCACCACTGGTTAGGCCTGTTTAAATCTAATTCTGTCAAACAGTTCAGAAGTTGGGCATCTTATCTAGGGCTCACGTGGTTAAACAGCAAAATCCTTTTTATTAAATAAACCCTTTGGGTAAGACATGTAATACACATGCAATACTCACATGCAGACTGCCCACTGATAAACTTCTGTTAATTTTCATTCAGAACTTTTGTATGAAAAAATAAAAGCAAACTTGCTTTGTAAAATATGAAGATGGGAATGATGTTTGTGGAGTTGTTTAGCAGAGGATTATGAGATCTTTTATTCGAAGCTGATTTCATCTGATTGTCTTTTGTTTTGTTATGCTTTGTTCAGTGAAACTGGAAATGTGTCTGCTTATTGGCCTTAGACTGCCATCTAGTGATCATTAACAGAATACACATGATGTAAACATGAATGAATGATGCAATCCTGAAATTTCTCATCAAATCCAATCCAAAAGCTTTTAAAAAGATCTGTAGTGCAGTTTTATGTTTTCACCTGTTTCTCTGTCCTCTGCGCAGCAGCTGATGTAGTGTCATGGTTTTTATGTTCATACTTCAAACAAAGCACACATATAAACTGTTGATCAGTTTTACAAAACAACTCCAGAAGCTTGTCATGTTGACAGCAGATCTTCTCATGCAGTTGTCCAGTGGTATCGGTCACTTTGTGGCGCTTACATGAGTGAAATTCCTCATGATGGTCAAAATGAGTTTGACAGTATGATTCCAGACACACCAGACAGGACTTGACGGCTTTGTATTTTCTTCCAGCACAAACGTCACACTGCACTTCTCCAGGTCCAGCATAAGAGTGACCAGGAGGTTTCTTCAGTTTCTCCACCACTTTAGCCAGCATGGTATTTTTAGCTAAATCAGGTGTTGGATTGAAGATCTGTCTGCACTGAGGGCAGCTGTAGACTCTCATCTGATCCTGCTGATCCCAGCAGTCTGTTATACATCCCATACAGAAACTGTGTCCACAGGGAATGGTCACTGGATCCTTCAGGAGATCCAGACACACTGGACACATGAAATCATCTTGAGAAAATCTGGCTTCTGCCATCTTACTGCATGAGTACTGCACAGACACACAACAGCTCAATTATACTTGAGTTAGGGTTTCCCTGAACTTAGGAATTTCCTGCTTCCGTGTACAACATGGGTGTGTCTGTAAAGTCACAGATAACAAAATGTCCACTAGATGTCAGGTTTAGACAGACACTCTGAGAATACAAGTTTCAGAGAAGTAAGTGGACAGTCTTAAAAACTGCAGTAATATTGCATTCTAATAACTACACTTGTACTGCAAGACTGAAAACTGTCCAGATTTACAGTTCCTTCGTTAATGTTTGCATAAACTCTAGTGTATCATGAAATATTTAGTAATTTCAATGATACACTGATGACTATTGCTGCATGTATTTTCTATATACATAAAAGTTCGGAGTCTCTGATTATCCCTCCATATTCTTGTGTCCACCCTTAAGCAAATGTTTCTCAATTTCCTAGTGCATTGCTATAAAGGTATGTAAAATTAAAAACCTCTTATACTTCAGATTAGAATGTTGGTAACACTTTATTTTGATGGTCCCTCTATAGACTATTAGTTACATTGCAAGTACATATCTACTTACTCTCATCAGTAGATTATACTAGCCCAGGTTGCCAAATCGTCTTCTAGGGAAGTTTGATCAGATTCAGATACACACACACACATATATATTTATGTTTATATTCGTTCCCTCTTATTTCATCATGGTACTTGTATTTAATTTCTGGCCCTTTTAAAGCATTATCAGTTGCACTCAAAGGATCTGCCCTTTTAGGTTTGGTTAAGAATTTTGATTTGATTAAGAAATGTATGATATTTATATTATAAAAATGTATTTTTCATAAAACTGTCTGGAGGCCAGAGAGTCCTGTTCCCTAGCATGAGAAAGACAAATCTGTGGATCTGCAATCACATGTAAAAGGCCAGTAGTCAGACACTATCAGTAAACAGCTGAATTGACACCATAAATAACGCACTGTAAAAGCTTTTTAGCACTACCACATTTTCAAACATATGCAATGTACTATTTTTTTAACATACTTTTTAAACCAAAATTGCTAAAACTAAAATAAATAAGTTATGTTCCAAATTTGAAGTTGATAGAACACAATTGAAGTTCCTGTGAGATTTTATTTATTTATTTATTTATACCAAAAACAGCCACCAAACTCCACAGATTTTTTATTTTATTTTTCTAATGCATTTTTCTGTCAGAAAATATAACAAAACATTTTATGTCTACAAAACTATAACATTTATTACAAACCAACCTGGTGTGAACTGCCCATTTCTATTTCAATGGTGCTTTTAAATGCATCATAGTTTTTTTTTTTTTCACAAGAATACTGATAATTATTGATTTGCTGGGTGTTGATTGTTGAGAACATTGCTAGATCCTCATCTTCATGAAGGAAGGACTCAGTTCTGACTGTGATGGAACTCCTGTTGCTGGAACTCCCTCCAATCCTATAAGCAAACATCAATACACGCAGCAGGGAAATTTGAGCATCTCCACATGTTCAGAACTGGTGAGAAATATCTATGAACTAACCTCTTTCCTAACTGAGGGAAGTAGTGAACAAGTAAATATTTCAATTTGTTTTTGTAGTTCTGAGTTTAAAAACTGCTTTGATTTAGATTGAGACCTTAATACTTTAATCTATAACACAGCAATATACTATAATTAACATTAGTACTTGAATTCTAGAAATGTTAAGAATGTATTAATTTAACAGGTGTTTTAAGTACTATTAACATATGTTTACAGTGGATTGTCAAAAATCAGTGCATTTAATTAGTGCTTACAGCATGAGGGAGAAGCCGCTGATATCTGCAATTACTTTCTGTGACTATGCTAAATCCAATGCCTCTTTCTCCTCTGCAGACAGTTTAGAGTCTCCATCAAGCCGGGAGAAAATAGTAATGCATAATTTATTATTTTTGTGGTAGCATTGTTACTTTAAGTACTGTGAATTTACATTGAAATCTTCAGGTATGAAAATAGAATCTGCATTAAAAAGTGCTTTGTAATTCTAGGGCCTCATTCCTTTATATAATCTTGCGCAAAAACCATCCTAAAATTGATCTTACGATCATCTCTCAGATATGCGTATAAGTGATTCATAGAATGATCATACGCACAGAAAACACTCATACGCCTCTCTTTCAGATGTGAAATCTATGAATCGCAAATGATCTTGAATTAATGCGCAGATGAACAGTTTCAGATCTCCACCTTGTAAACAATGTCTAATAATGTCTTTGACTTATACAAGAACCCCTGATAATGTCCAAACCTTTTACAAGTGGCACGAATGGCTTATATTTCCAAAAACCTGCAGCACTCGGGCAAACAAAAGTGCGTACGTCTGCTCAGACCCTGACGTGGCACTAAGCTCTTTTTCACATCAAAGACCGTTTTTATAAATATGAACATTGCCATGGATTTTTGCATATGCACACTTTACAATCAAATCTGTGCATACGCATGTTTTATAAATGAGGCCTCTGGTTCATACTAAACTGATGGTGTTGTTAATATCAATGTCACAGAAGTTTTCAGTCTGAATCATCATGGCCTCTGGGGATACCCCCAAAACTATACAAAATGGCAGGATGTATTCTAGTAACACAGGGTCCACCATGTTGGATGGAGTGGCCAATCATCCTGCCTAAAATTAAAAATAATAATAATAAAGTAAATAAAATTTGGGCTACAGTAAGGCACTTACAAAGGAAATCAATTGGACCAATCCATAATGTTAATATATAACCCATTTGTAGCCACAGTGTATATAAATGTGTGGAAAGCCCTTCTGTCCAAAATGAATTAACATTGCTTGCTTAAACTTTTACAATGAAAAACATACACAATAAAGATATTTCATTATGGTGATGAGTTACCCATTTCAGTCCGAGCTGCTGAGTCCTTAAAGGGATCCTATTATGCTTTTTCACTTTTGAATTTTAGTCAGTGTGTATTTTCGGCATAAAAAATATCTACAAAGTTACAAAATCTTAAAGTCCACTCCAAAGGGAGATATTTCATTTAAAAAAAATTTAAACAGCTCATTTGGACTACAAAGTTGTTTTTTAATAGATTTTTAACAGATTTCGCGTTGGAATAAAACAATGGATTCCTATGGATGCTTCCACACTGATGCAAACATTCGCGTACCGAAAATGCAAAAGTTTTTTTTTTCGTTCAGCCCGACGAATCTTTTAGTTTCGCAAAGCGAAAATACAGGCCGTCCAATAAGATTTGAGCATGACAGCTGCTGTTGTACAAAAATGCAAGAGTGGTGGCGCTGTTCTAAAAACCAGTGTAAACAAACACAGAAGAAGAGTATCCAGAGAGAGAAGATAGTGGATGCAAAGCTCTTGTTATCTTTGGTATCTGAGAACAGATTTATTCTCACACGTTCTTAATATAATTTATATTAATTCTCCACTGAATTATGTGATCTGGAGAGCACTGTCCTTTTTCTTCCATGTGCGCGTATGTTATATGATTCAGAGCTCTCTTTCGTATTCAAAAAAAAATTGAGTAAAACATTTTTCTACACATGAAATTTGAAACCAAATAGACATGATTATGACGATGTATTTTCTTTATGTGCTTTGTGTACAGCTCATGGTATTTATATTATTATAAACAGTTTTGGGCAAGTTACTCTGAAAATGTAATCAAATTACTGATTACTGATTACTCTTTTTAAAAGTAATCACGTTACTGTTCTGATTACTTTATTTCAAAAGTAATTAGTTACATTACTAGTTACATTACTTTTTCTCTATGAAATTTATGAAATCCCAGAATACACGCTCCGGATAAAAATTTGTTATTAAAGCATCAACATTCACAGAACACTGTTATTTTTAACTAAAGCAAGCGGCTGCTGCGTGCATGGTTTGGCAGAATGCAAGCAAATAGCGCTGCATTTATAATCTCTCAAAGACATCTCAGTCATAGGCGGAGCATGTGTAAGGCTGGCCACGTATGGGGACTTGGGGCAAAAATGCCACTTAATTGGACAAAATAATGCCCCTGCACAAACAAATATAATCTATTACGTCTGTTGCTAACAAAGTGAATATGAATAGACAGTGTCGAATGCGGCATTAAATTAAGATCTTATCATGTTGCGCCATATTTTATTTTAGGCGTTTTTACAGTGTCGCACATTTTAACCAATCACACACAATTCTGTTGAGTTTAGGAATGCAATGCCATAAAACAGAAGCGTTCAGATGAGTACTCGTTGAAACTCATCAGTCTTGTTGAGCGCGTGCGTGTTCGCTCACTTAATTCCGGACTCTTGCGAATTCCCTCATCATAAACAACAAAGCGCAGATGTATGTACAAAGTAAGAGATTCATTTCACAGTTTATACAGCTTTAGTGATTATAACGATAGTTTTGTTTTGTTTTTTGAGAAAATCAGCTGAAACAAAAACTATAAGAATAACTTGAATCTTGAGAGTGCTTAAACTCGCGATAGATCAATGTTAGTGATAATGTCACTCTCTATATATAATATATTCGCTGTTTGAATAATCGTGGAAAGGAAACATTATATAATTATACATTTCTGATGTTATTATTAAATTGTACTCTCGTTAAATACAAATTATGTCCCATTAAAAAAAATGTATTTACACTACATGACACCCATGTCTGGTTCTTGCCAAAAAAGACATGTTTATGATGTTTAATACACAGTGCCGGAGACAGGATGTTTTTCATAGGGGTGGCCAGGGTGGGGCCAGCAACCAGTCTGGGGTGGCAAATCTTCATTATTAATATAAAAATATGTTTGATTATAATGTACTGGACTGTTTTAGTGCCTAAAACACAACTGAGTACAATTCATTTCTAAACTGTAATTGAGATATTTGTAAATTAGATCAAGTAATACTGGGTGAATATGACAATTTTTCTATTATTCCTCAACTCCAGGTATTTTAATAAAGGGGCTCACTATAGCTTTATTGTTTATTCAGCTTCTAGAAACTCCCAAATGCTTGCTCTCCAACATTGCATACTCCTGGATGAGGCATGCGTATAAAGATTTCAAAAAGGCCGAAGTCAACAGTCATAAATGCCAGAATATAAAATGAGTTATTTTATGCATTTAAATGTTTTCATTTTCGCATATTTTCTAGTATAAGGGCACTGTGCTCACATTTATTTGTGCATTAAATTAAAAATATAAAAAATACATATCATATTGTGCCTTATATGGTAATCTCGAATTGCAGAATATATTTTAATACATGCATTTTAGAGACTTTCTTGTGTGCTGCGTACATGCAGTTTTAATCGCTTTTTTGGTGATTTCATGACTTATCTGACGACAGAACGAGGTATGTAGCCTATGCTCAAAGTTTCTTGTGCGGGTTATTTATGATGAAGTGATATAGAGCGTGCGCCACATATCTGCGTACTGTTGAGTGTGCACTGAGCATAGTAAAACGGCTGATGGGATATGGAACTGTGTTTTACTGACAAATAGTCTAACAATATCTCATCAGACCGCAGTTCACAGTTGTTCTACTGAAGCTCATTTGGCTGCTGTAGCTTTTCCGCATCTAAATAAATGCATTTCTATAGAGACCTTTTTTGTTATCATTATAGATAGTTTGTTTCTGGCATAGAACCAAACTGTATTTAGCAATATTAAAGTAAGGAATAATTGACGACGGGCCGTTGGATTATTAGAAAAATAATGCACACCCGAGGTGGTGAGCATTATTTTTCTAATAATTCAACGGTCCGAAGTCAAGAATTGACAACGGTCCGAAGTCAAGAATTGACAACGGTCCGAAGTCAATTATTCTGCTTATACTACAGTTGCCACGCCTCAAGACATTGATTATATATTTCAAGGTATTTGTCCAGTTTTTATTCTTAAAATGCTATTGTGAGTAGGATTATTTCTTCCACATCTCATCCAACGCCTTCGTTAATTCCAAAACGTCATTTAGACCTAGTAACGAGGCTTGAGCCGTTGATAGCAGACTATAATGCAGTTAATAACTACATTATGAGAGAGAGAGAGAGTGCACGTGAATTATCTCTGTGAAGTGCGTCTCTCAAAAGTGTTCAGCTAAAATCTCTAACGTTACTAGCAGTGAAACTTTAAGTTACTTTTCTTCACAAACAGTGCCGTTGTTGCCTTGCTTGTGAGAAGTCAAGTTGTTTTTAAGTTGATGGTATGGATAAAATCATAAGAGTAGAGCTAACAGCATTAGCGCGTATGTTAATGTGTTTGAAACTGTGTCTGTGTCTGCGTGTGTCAGGGAGGGAGAGCAGGGGAGATAGAGTATGTGCTTTTTGTACTTAATAAAACGTAATTTTGTGGCAAAAACATGGAAATTATCTGTCATTTTTATCATAATGATCACTATATTTGTTTGGCCAGAGTCTTTGTGGGTTTTGGTTATTTTGCTGTTGTAAGACTTTTGAAATAACTAAAATCATTTGGCGAAGTGATATGGTCATGTAATGCAGTCAAGAGCTACTTATTTTCCCTGAAAATAATTGCACACCTTATAATGTTCGTCAGCCAATCAGATTCAAGCATTCAACGGCCCCATAGTATAATGCTGTATATTGAGCAGTTGACAATGTTACATCTATTCATGAGATATATCTGAGGAAAAATGCATTGTTGGTCAGCACCACCTAGCGTGCAGGCGTGAATTAGCAGAAGGCGAACATTCGTTTCGTGCTCAGTGTGGAAGCAACGTTGGTCTGCGATTCACCTCGTGTTTTCGCTTTGCGCTCAGTGTGGAACAGCCTTAAGCTGTTCGCCAATCACAACGCACTGGGACAGCTAACCAATCACAACACATTTAGTTTTTAATAAGGCAGGCCTTCATCAAACCCGGAAACTAATCAAAAAAGATGGACAAGAAGCTAGTCTTTGCCAGGTTGAGCTGTAGGTGATGATCTTTTATCTATGCCCAAATGTGTGCCTGGCAGCCTGAGATCTGTGCAGCTACCGTTGGATCAACTGGTTGAAAAGAGAGATAGAGCTGTGTGTCGTCAGCCATGTGCCTGTGTGAAGGGACCCAGTGATATAGTGTATGTGGAGAAGAGGAGGGGTCCAAGAACTGGTCCCTGAGTGTAGAAGAGTTTTTTAAATCAAAATAAGAATTAATCAAGGGTAATATAGCCATTTATGTATCAAGTTATTCTACTATTATAATCATGTGTCTGTCTGTAAGTAAAGGCCTGCAGAAGAATGGAATGTGCAGACTTATGGTTTAAAGGTAAAGCTGCACGTCCTGTTTTGACATGATAGGGCTCTTCCTTTAAACGTAACAGAAATTGAAGCCTATTATCTGCTACAGGAAACAGATGGAGACACAGCCAAAAGAAAATAAACAAGGACAATGATGTAGAAAATGTATAGAACACGCATTATGCAGAAAAAAACGTATAAAAGAGAGTGGAGACAGACTCAGGAGATTCTCTGCAGAGTCTCTCTGCCTTATTGTCTATGATAATAAAGTCTATCCATCCAGTTTGTTGTTCTGTGAAAGAAACAGTAATACCTGGTTGAAAACAACTCGTTTGAGTGTTTTCGCTATGAATGGAAGGAGAGAGACAGGTCTGTAGTTTTCTATAAGAGAAGTGTTTAATGTAGGTTTTTTGAGCAGTGGGGTTACCCGAGCCTGCTTAAATGCAGTGGGGAAGGTGCCTGTGAGGAGAGATGTGTTGATGATGTGTGTGAGTGCTGGTAAGAGTGTGGGAGAGATTGCTTGGAGAAGATGTTAGGGGATTGGGTCTAGCAGACATGTTGTAGGATGGCTGGAGAGGAGGAGTTTAGATACTTCTGCCTCAGTGAGGGAACAGAAGGAGAAGATGGGAGTAATAAGCAGTGGATGAGGTTGGTTGGAGGTCCTGTGTGTGTGGAGCTGAGAACTGGCTACTGATAGTTCTTGTTTTGTCTGTGAAGATTATGGAGAAATCATCAGCAGTTACAGAAGTGGTAGGAGGTGGTGGAGGGGTACAGAGAAGAGAATTGAATGTTTTGAAGAGATTACGTGTACGTTTGGAGCACTGTTAATCTTGTTGTGGAAGTATGAGGATTAGGCAGTGTGGACTTTACTAGAAAAGAAGAAAGCAAAGCCTGATACCTACTCAGGTATAAGGGATCTTTTGATTTTGCCATTGAGTTTGGCCCGATGCTCACAAAGAACATCAGATAATCAGGGGTTAGAGGAGTCAGGCTGTGTTGGCCTGGAGGAGAGAAGGCAAATGTCATCAAGAGGTTAAAGTAGAGCATAAAATGAAAGTGAGTAGGTGAGGGAAGAGAGGAAGATACTACAGAGGTATAAAACAGGAGGGAGAAAGGGAGCGTGGGTTTTGTCTAAAAGTAACCGGTATAGGGGTTGGTGGCACACAGGTAGCAAAATGTAGTTTAAATGTAATGAAGAAATGGTCAGAGATATGTAGTGGTTTTACCAAAATGTTGTCTGCAGTACAATTGTGTGTGTAAATTAAATCAAGCTGGTTGCCTGATTAGAATAAGTTGGCTTTTACTGTTTTTGAATCCATTCAGCTGATCTCCGGGTCTGGTGATAGCCCTTTTAGCATAGCTTAGCATAGATCATTGAATCCGATTAGACCAGTAGCATCGCGTTCAAAAATGACCAAAGAGTTTTGATATTTTTCCTATTTAAAACTTGACTCTTCTGTAGTTATATTGTGTACTAAGACCAGCAAAAAATTAAAAGTTGTGATTTTCTAGGTCGGTATGATTAGGAACTATACTCTCATTCCGGCGTAATAATATTTCCACAGGTGCTGCGTGATATCAATGCGCCTGCTGCGGCCATGTTACAGCAGCAAACTTCCTGGATTATTACGCCGGTTTGAGAATATAGTTCCTAGCCATTTTGGCCTAGAAAATCGTAACTTTTCATTTTCCGCCGGTCTTAGTACACGATTTAACTACAGAAGAGTCAAGTTTTAAATAGGAAAAATATCAAAACTCTTTGGTCATTTTTGAACACGATGCTACTGGTCTAATTGGATTCAATGATCTATGCTAAGCTATGCTAAAAGTGCCCTTATAAATCTAAGGGTGATCACGCTTTTTCGGTGAGGGGTCCGAAATTGTGGAATAGTCTTCCTCTCTATGTGAGGTCATCTTCATCTTTAGCCATTTTTAAGTCATCCTTGAAGACATATCTGTTCTCTGTAGCCTTTGAATAGATTATAAATTATGTGTTGATGTTGATAGAATTATGTGTTGTTGTTTTTTTTGTTTTTTTTTAACTGTTTTTAAAATTTTTATTCATTTGTAAAGCACTTTGGCTCAACCTCTGTTGTTTTTAAATGTGCTATATAAATAAAGGTTGACTTGACTTGACTTGACTATCACCAGACCCGGAGATCGGCTGAATGGATTCAAAAATGGTAAAACTCAATATCTAACTTGGGGGGTTGGAGAATGAGCCTATTTCCAAAAAAAGTGGAGTGTTCCTTTAAAGTCACCAATGACTAGGAATGGAGTGCTTTCCTCTGCAAAAGAGAACAGCAGCCCATCCAGCTCCTCTAGGAAGGTGCCTAGAATTTGCCCAGGGGGGAGGTAAATTACCACAGCTGTTACAGTATTACAATTTAAAATAATGGTTTTCTGTTTTAATATACTTTAAAATATTATGTATTTCTTTGACGCTGTCAGAGTGTTGTCCTGTCTCCTGTGTTCCCTGCCCTCTTGTGCCCATATTTGGAGTTCCTCAACGGGGACTAAACTAGATGTGTACTTAAGCCCTGTGTTTCCCTGTCTATGGTCCCCCTTTCCATGTCTATGTTGTTCCACGTTTTGATCTTCGTTGGAAGAATAAAACCTATGCATTGCATCTCCCTCATTTCCCCACTCCTTCCTTCCCCGTGTACATGTTGTCACGGTTCATGAATGCATTGTTTCCTGCTCGATGCACGATGCTCGATGCACTTTTCTCTTCAACCCAGGACATTTAATAATGAGCAAGCCAAGGTCGCATTTGTATTGACGTTGCTGACTGGGAGAGCGGCATTATGGGGGACGGCGGTGTGGGAGAACCAGGACCCATGCTGCGCCTCGTTCCAGACGCTCGCTGCTGAGATGAGACAAGTATTTGATCGGGCCGTCGCCGGGAGGGAGGCGGCCAGAAGGCTTGCAGACGTGCGACAAGGAGAGAGATCAGTATCAGACTTCTCAATCGAGTTCCGTACTCTAGCGGCGGAGTGTAAATGGAACAAGGAGGCACAGTGGGACATGTTCCTGAATGGGTTGGCTGACCGCATCCAGAGAGAGATCTACGCCCTGGATCTTCCAAATTCTCTCAATTGACTTATTGAGCTGGCGCTAAGAGTTGATGCATGACTGTCCAGAGTAGAGCGACTGACCCTACCCAGTCATGCTCTAAGAGATCCTGTTGGTACGCGAGTCAGCGGTGGGGACGCGGTCAGCCCTGTCTACGATCACGAGCCCATGCAGGTAGGGCGAGCTCGGCTTTCCGGGGGGAAAAGGAGAGACGGAGATCCTAGGGCCTTTGCCTTTACTGTGGGGGAGCCGGTCATCACCCCTACATCTGTCCGGTAAAAAAGGCCAAGCCCGATAGTAAGTATGAGGCTACTATCGGGTGGGATCTCCACCGAGAAGACCTCATCATCATCTACGCTCCTCCTGGTAAGACTGAGATGGTCAGCACACACCCACGACTGTCAGGCACTTCTGGACTCCGGGGCTGAGGGTAATTTCATGGACCATGCACTTGCACAGAAACTTCAGATTTCCCTCAAACCACTCACTCACAGGATCGCTGTTCACGCCCTCAGTGGCCAAAGACTTCCTATCATTTCACTCACCACTGGAGACATTAACCTCATCACGTCAGGCAACCACTCTGAGATCATCTCCTTTTATATATTAGACTTTCCTCTTGCACCCATAGTCCTTGGACACCCCTGGCTCATTCGTCACAACCCTAAAGTGGACTGGCAACTGCGATCTGTCTTGGCCTGGAGCAATAAGTGTCATGAGTCTTGTCTTGTGTCTGCCTGTCCGTCTGTTTCTATGTCTGTGTTTCAGGAGGAAGCAGTGGATTTGTCTAACGTGCCCGTGGAGTACCTTGACCTGAAGGAAGTGTTCAGTAAGTCTCGTGCTGCTTCTCTTCCTCCGCATCGTCCCTATGACTGTGCCATAGATTTACTGTCAGGTAAGTCTACGCCTAAAGGCAAATTATATTCGCTTTCTGTTCCGGAAAGGGAGGCTATGGAGAAATATATTTCTGATTCTCTAGCTTTGGGGTTCATCCGCCCTTCCTCTTCTCCAGCGGGGGCGGGGTTCTTTTTTGTGGGGAAGAAGGACGGGTCTCTGCGACCTTGTATCGATTACCGGGGACTGAACAACATCACGGTAAAGAATACTTATCCATTGCCGTTGATGTCTTTAGCCTTTGAGAGGTTGCGTTGATCTTCACGAAATTGGACTTACGTAATGATTATCATTTGGTCCGTATTAGGGAGGGGGATGAATGGAAGACCGCTTTTAACACCCCCAGGGGGCACTTTGAATATTTGGTCATGCCTTTTGGCTTGTCCAACTCCCCAGCAGTCTTCCAGGCACTCGTCAATGACGTGCTGCGAGATATGGTCGATCAATTCATATGTCTACCTGGATGACATTGATTTTTTCCTCTTCTCTCCAGGAACACGTGCAGCACGTTCAACGAGTGCTTCAGAGGTTGCTAGAGAATGGGCTTTTTGTCAAGGCGGAGAAATGCGCTTTTCATGCACAGTCTGTTCCTTTTCTGGGGTACATCATGTCGACTGAGGAAATGCATTTGGATCCTGAGAAGGTTAAGGCTGTGGTAGATTGGCCAAGTCCAGATTCCCGTAAGGCCCTACAGAGGTTTCAGGGGTTCGCCAACTTCTACCAGCGTTTTATTCGCAACTTCAGCCAACTAGCCGCACCTCTGACCGCCTTGACCTCCCCCAGAATCACGTTCAGGGGGTCAGACACAGCAGAGGCTGTGTTTGCCAAACTGAAGGGTTGCTTTGTTTCAGCCTCCATCTTAATTACCCCTGATCCATCACGTCAGTTTGTGGTGGAGGTCGACGCGTCCGAGGTGGGGGTAGGTGCAGTGCTATCCCAACGTTCTCCCACAGACAACAAGATGCACCCATGCACGTTTTTTTCCCACCAGTTATTCCCTGCCGAACGTAATTATGATATTGGTAACCGAGAGTTGTTGGCAGTCAAGATGGCATTGGAGGAATGGCGCCACTGGTTAGAAGGCTCGGGGGTACCTTTTATAGTGTGGACCGACCATAAGAATTTAGAATAAATTAGAACTGCCAAAAGGTTTAACTCCAGGCAGGCTCGGTGGGCACTTTTTTTTTTTGGTCGTTTTGATTTTACTCTCTTGTACCGCCCGGGTTCCAAGAACATCAAACCCGATTCTTTGTCGTGTATTTTTGACCGTCTACTCCCGAGTGTATTTTACCCGAGACATTAGTGGTCTCCACACTCATATGGGCGGTTGAATCGAAGGTCAAGACGGCCTTAGAAGGGGTAACGCTTCCGCCCGGGTGCCCACCGAATTGGTTATTTGTGCCGGAGGGATTACAGTCCGACGTTATTCAGTGGGGGCATTGTTCCAATGTGGCTTGTCATCCAGGAGTTAATCGTACTAAGTTTTTGGTCAAGCAATGATTCTGGTGGCCACTTATGCCTCGCGATGTTCACAGTTTGTTTTGGCTTGCTCGGTTTGTGCCACTGGTAAGACTTCCAATCGACCCCCAGATGGGTTACTTCAACCGCTGCCGGTCCCTTTGAGACCCTGGTCCCATATTGCGCTAGATTTTATTACCGAAGGTGGTCTCCAAGAATCCTTCCTCATGGAGCCAACAACTGTTAATGGTGGAGTACGCCCACAATAAGTTACCACTAGCAGCGACAGGCCTATCTCAGTTCGAGTGTAGTTTAGGATACCAGCCACCAATTTTTCCCAGTCTGGAATCCGAAGTCGCAGTCCCCTCCATTCACGCTTTTGTCCAGAGGTGTCACCGCACTTGGACTAGAGCTCGCGAGACTCTACTCCAAGTGGGGCCGTGCACCAAGGCTAAAGCCGACCACCACCGGTCTAAGCCTCCCGTATACGTCGTGGGTCAAAAAGTGTGGCTTTCTACCAAGAACATCCCTCTCCGTTCCGTTTCCAATAAGCTTGCTCCCAAATTCATTGGGCCGTTTACTGTCACCAAGATCATTAGTTCGGTGTCAGTCCGCCTTAAACTCCCTCCAGCGTACAGGAGAATTCATCCCGCCTTTCATGTATCAAAGATAAAGCCTGTGTTTCATTCCCTGATTAATCCGCCTGCCCCGGTTCCCCCCCCAAGCCACCCATACCCCCCACATCACCCCCCCACCCCCCGTCGCGACTCGTAGATGGGGAACCCACTTATTCGATTAATCATATTCTGGACTCAAGACGGAGGGGACACGGATTTCAGTACTTGGTGGACTGGGAAGGTTACGGTCCGGAGGAGAGAGGTTGGGTGCCTGCTAGAGACATCCTGGATCACTCCCTTATCGATGATTACAATCGACAGGTAAGGGAGTCTGGGGACACCAGGAGGCGTCTCTAGGAGGAGGGGTACTGTCACGGTTCATGAATGCATTGTTTCCTGCTCGTCTCATGTTACATCACTGATTGTTTAATGTGGGCGTTACCGCTGATCATCAGTGATCAGCGGCAGCTGTACCCTATAAACAACTGGCTATTTAATGCCCTGTCTTTCGTCTCTTGTTTGTCAGATTGTTGTTTGAGGTTCGTAGTGTTTCATGTCTGATTCTTCCTGCTCGGCATTCATTCTCGTGGTCCTGTTCCAGTTTGTGTTTGTTGGATGTCGTCGTCATCTCTGGAACCTTTCATCTTTCCTCACCAACGCACTCAACTCACCACCTCACCCGTCTTGTGCTGCCATCGAGGTCCCTGCGCCACCCACCTCTCTTAAAGCCTTCCTCATTTGTGACCTAATTAATACAGTTACTTGCATTATTGCTTTCTGTTTTCTGTACCCTGACACGTGTGACAGATGCAAATCTTGAATTTTGAACATCATTTCTCAAGTCTTCAGTGTCAAATGATTCTTCAGAAATCATTCCAATATGCAAATTTATTATCAATTTTGGAAACAGTTGCACTGCTTAATTTTTATTATATATATTTTTACTATTACCTGTGATTCTTTTTTTCAGGGTCTTTGAATAAAGAGTAAAAAAATAAGCGCATTTATTTAAAATAGAAACCCTTTATTAAAAATACACCACCATTCAAAAGTTTGGGGTCAGTTTTTTTTTTTTTTTTTGAAAGAAATTAATAATTGTTAAAGTGTTAAATTAATAAAAAGACTTACATTGTTAGAAAAGATTTTTATTTTGAAAAAACATTGTTCATAAATTTTGTGTCTTTACTCCAATATGGGTAGCACTTTATTTTAAAGTCCTTTTTCTAACATACATACTATGTACTCAGCAATTACAATAACTGGGTAATAACTAGTTTTCAAACCCATGTAGTTACCAGGTATTACCAGAACTTTCTTAGGTAAGTACACTGTTAGTACATGCAACCCCTATATGAGTTATTACATTATGCTCAAGGTGTTTCCTGTCTATGAAACTCCTTCCGCACTGGTAAAATCCTTCTATCGAGTGATCTAAGGTTTCTCTCAAGTGTGAATTCTCATGTGACCTTTGAGGGTTCTGCATTGAGAGAAACTCTTTCCACACTGTTGGCAAATATAAGGCTTCTCTCCAGTGTGAAATCTTATGTGCATTCGAAAAGCTGTTTTTTTACTGAAACTTTTTCCACATTGTGGGCAAATATAAGGCTTCTCTCCAGTGTGAATTATCTTGTGGTTTTCAAGGTTTCCTTTTAAAGAGAAACTTTTTCCACACTGTTGGCAGGTGTAAGGCTTCTCTCCTGTTTGAGTTCTTATGTGGCCATTAAGAGTTTGTTTACCTGTAAAACTCCTTCCACAGTGAGTGCATGTGAAAGGCTTCTCTCCAGTGTGAATTCTCATGTGGGTTTCAAGGTCTCTTTTTTTAATGAAACTATGTCCACATAGTTTGCTGGTGTAAGGCTTGTCTACAGTATTAATTATCATGTGCCATTGAAAGACTGTTTTTTTAACAAAACTTTTTTTCACATTGTTGGCAGGTGAAAGGCTTTTCTCCAGTGTGAATCCTCATATGGACTTGAAAGTTTCCTTTTTTTTCCTCAAACTCTTTCCACAATGTTGGCAGGGGAAATGACTTCTAACTCCTTTCTTTTGAGCTCTGTTGTGTGTAGTGTTTTTAGTTTGTGAGGAACTTATGAAAGTTATGAAATCATGATGTTTCTCATACTGAACTTTGTCTTTTGTTTCATTCAGTTCTTGACTCTCCTTTTTCATCAGCATCAGGTCTAAAGCAAAAAGAGACCAATGCATGTTTTTTAATGACAAAGCAAGACATCACATTCAGACATGTAAAGAATAAAAACCAACATGTGTGCTGTATACTACCAACTAAGTTACTGAAAAAGGTGTTTCTTGTAATCCTTTATAGTGTTAACTCTGCTTTCTTTAGGAAATGGCTCAAATACTTCTCAAGCTGGCAGTTATCAAACCCCTTATATAAATGCTTGACTCAGGATAGCTGGTTAATTAAACACATCTCAAATTTGGCATTTACGTCTAAAATATTAGGAAAATTATTGTTTAATTAATAATTAATAATAAAATAATATAATTTACGTCTAAAATATTACGTCCTCACAGCTATGATTGGACAAATATGGAGAAACCACATTTGTGAACAATTTCAGTCAGGACTTAAGCCCCATTGTAAATGACAATGATTAATCTATTTCATTCCTCAAACATTCATGTGTGCGATCACAACTGTGTGATCACTGATCACTCTGTCTGTCCCTGCAGCATATGATTTTGAACATATAATTCTGGGATGAAAGTATAGTTCGGATATAAACAATGTGTACAGTAGCGCTCAAAATAGAGTAAATCACTTTTTGGAAGTAATTTGACACTTCAAATAAAGATTTTTTGATTACATTGTTATGCCAGTAGATGGTGAAAAGGGGTTGTTAAAATGTATTTGTCTTTGAATCATTTATTTAAAGTCAATATTAAATGTGTGTTCTGCATACCTGCCAACTTTTCAAAAAACCTTGGAGTGAGATTTTGTCAGGGGTGGTCAAAATAGTGCCGCGCAGCATGCACACAACCACACAAGTTGGTGGCTCAGATATCAGAGTACTGAAATTGACGTTCACCCATGTTGTACCCTGCATTCTGGTGGTTTGTGGGGGGGGTCCAAAGCTAGGGGCAGCTTATTAGAGATAATATTGGTTAAATTCTGTGAAGCAAACATAGCTGAAGGTCCAACCCCAGGACATTTTGGATTAAGTAGCTGTGATTTCCTGCATTCTAGTGGATTTTTGGGTGGTCTGCTAAAGACCACTTGCACCCATGTGCAATACTTGAACTTATTCTGGTTCATGTTTGGCATCAAGACTTGTAGGGCCTTCTAGACTTGAGCTGAACATTCAACCAGAAAACTATTGTTGTGCCTAAATGACTGCCTATGGACCACAATAAAGCCTCATACATAGACCAGTGTTTAAGATTTAACCTAGGTAGGTTGATTGATATTTTGAATGAATGGTATAACTGAAACCTAGCCTATGTTGTGAATGATTGTATCCTTAAGAGCACTTAATGATTTATGTTCAGCTAAAAATGACAAGATTAGTTAGGGAGGGACATTACTCTTCATTCAAATCCTCCCAGCACAACAAAAAGTACAACAAAAAAAGTTATTAAACAGTACAACTTTTTCAAGTAATAAAAGAGATGAATACATTACACAAATAACTTAAAATGAGGCATAATCAGTATCAAATACAGATCAGAAGCTGGTAAAGTCCTTGTCTATGATCTGTGGGCATGGTTATACTGGCCTGTGGCCTTCTTGGAGGCCTTGATGATATCTGAAGGGGGCTCCCATTTGAAGCAGGGCTCCAAATTGGCCATCTTTATGGTCATTATTGATGACAAGGTGCCATCCAATGCTAGGCTGTTTCTTCTTTTGGTTTTGTTCAGTCCCACAACTGAAAACACCCTCTCAGCGTCTGCGTTTGCATGGGGCAACACCAGGACCAGCTTGCCAACGGCAGCAAGCCTCTCAAATTCTTTGGCTCCAGTCACCTATTGAAAATGCACCAAGAACACAATGGAAAAACATAGCTTGATGTTTGATTAATTAAAACTCTAAGTATACTGTAGGTTGATCCATTAACAAAGTTAAGATATAAACATGCATTATTTGCAACATGCATGACACACATATGCTTGCAACAAAGTTTAAGCAACAGATGTAACCAAGACACACCTGCCAAAAATTTATGCACATATTGTACCTAAACCTCTCTTGCAAAAAATTAAAAAATAAAAAATACCTTTATTTTTCGGTTTTGCATTTTGGCTGTGGAATGTTTTGATTTTTGCTTTTCTTGGTGGCCTTTGGTTTTTATGTGGTGCACTACATCTGCAACACCCTGGTGGCAACATGAATTTTCAATACGGCAGACTGCACACCAGTAGTGCGTGTTGCGGCTCCCTCTGGTAATAAATGGCCATGAAGAGGTCCACTCCTGTTTGAAAATGGATCTATATGTTGCTGCTCCAGCCAGAGCACGACTCTTCTGGCCCTGCTGTTGGATTGGGGGGGTCTCTTCTATCTGTCCCTCTGTGTCTCCTATCTGTCCCTCTGTGTCTTCTTCCATCTGACATGTTGCTCGTTCCATTTGTCCTGTCTGTTGCTCTTCTACATGTGCTTCTATCTGTCCTTCATGTTGCTCTTCTGCATGTTCGTCTATCATTTCTGCCTGTTGCTCCCTCTGTCCTGTTCGTTGCTCATCTGTCTGTCCTGTCATTTCTATCAGTTGTTCTAGCTGTTCTGTCAGTGTGTTTGTCTGTCTTTTTTCACTTGGATGATTCTTAAAATAAAATAAAAGGTTTCGCTTTTGTCCTGGCAGAGGTCTCTTTTGGGACATCTTTGAAACCTTAAAGAATTCATGGTCATGTTGGTTTAATAACTTTACTCTCGGTTAAAAAACGAGCCTTGCCTAACTTCTGTTGCACAAATTTTCCATATTTGTTAAATTCTTTGGAATACATCTCTTACCTGTTCGAAAAAGTGCTGTTAAGTTCTACAGAAAATAATCTTCATCCAAAGTGAGTCCTTTTGGCCTGTTAATAAAAAGATAAATGCCATGTGAATAAACAATGCTAGGAACTGATGTTTTGAACATGCAGCAGCCTATACTATGAGGTTAACAAGGTGCTCTCCTGCTATGACAGCTGATTCACTCATGTTCACAAACGAACACACAAGCAAATTATTTAATTCAAGATGTAAAGTTTAAGAGCGTAAGTACTCAAGGATGACATTTCATTGTAACATACCTAGTCTCAGCTGAGCTCAGATTTTCATCACCAGTCCTCTTCTCGCGGTAGTTTTCCCTGGTTTTCCCCGCTGTCTTTCTTGTATCTTCTTCTTCTGTTACTAACTTCAGGGCTGTCTATGCTTCAGGGTGCAGCGCATAGGGTTCAAAAGGAGTCTGGTTTCATGCTGTGTCATGCACAAATCGGTGCAGACCACCAAACATATTGGACCCATTTGAATATTTACATAGAATGCAATATTTTATAGCAATATAAATGAGATCTTGGCTGTCACTGTCACGGTTCATGAATGCACCGTCTCCTGCTGGTTTGTTGTGACGTCATGTTAATTGTTTCTTGTGGGTGTTACCGCTGATCATCTGATCAGCGGCAGCTGCAGCTCATTACAACAGCCTATTTAATGCCCGGTCTTTCGTCTCTTGTTTGTCAGATCGTTGTGTGAGGTCTGTGTGGTGTGTGTCTGTTCGTCATTCAGCGTTCCTGTTTCATGCTCTGTTTCCTGTTTCATGCTCTGTTTCCTGTTTCATGCTCTGTTTCCTGTTCGATCGTCTCTGGATTACTGCCATCATTGCCCGGATCTGTCACCATCACCACCAACGCACTCAAGGAGATTGTAAGGATATCACCACTTCCACCAACGCACTAAAGGGGATCTACTTACCTGTCTGTGCTGCCACCGAAGTCCCTGCGTCATTCTCCAGAAGCCATTCACCATCACCTACTTGCAATAAACCTCATTTTTACTTGCATTTGCCTCCTGTCCTTTATCACGCCGTGACAGTCATACCCTGTCAAATGTGGCTTTACGGAGCTCAACAGCTCTAACTCAAGCTGAGATATAAACATACACTGTTGGCTACTTAAAAAGGGTGCGGGGCTGCTTGATATGTCCCACCGTGTCTTCTTGTTTTAGTTAAACTTATGTCAGTCAGTATAGTTTTAAGAGCTTTATCAATGAAAACTTTTTTTACGGTCACTATTGTGACCGGTGGGATAAAAATATTGCAATAGGTGCATACTGTATTAAGGTTAAAGATTACTTGATTATTTCATAATTACTTTAAATGATCAAACACAGGAGTGATAAAATAAATAAATATATAAAATTAAAAAAAAAAACACTTTAACATTGTGAAGGAGATCCCTCAGCAGTACTGCTATATGAGTTCAGGAGAAGATCAACACTCATCCTAGATCCTGATGATACATTTACTACTGAGCTTGATAAAAGATATGAAAGTCACAACTGATGTTCTCTTTAGAGCACTACTTAACTTGATATCAACTGTTTGTGTTGCTCAAAACATGAACAATTTGATTTGATTATGCTGCAGTTCATCATAAAGTCTCTGGCCACTGACTGTATTATTTGTTCAACAAAGATCTGTAAATGAAGAACAAAGATAAGCAGCATGCAGTGACTCTAACTAGCTGCGTCAGCTGGAGAAATTATTTACTTTATAAGTTGGCTGTTGTTTCTGACACATGACTATTTATTGCTTGTAATAAACGTTTACTGCTATTTACATATTATTTTAGTAGTATTGCACTCTCTCTCAAACACACACAAAACCGTCATCTCTTTCTTTCTTTCTTTCTTTCTTTCTTTCTTTCTTTCTCTCGATCGATCGATAATTAATTAAAGTAAATGCTATAAATGTCATTTTTATTCTTCCGGTCAAATATTGTGCTGCAAACAGCAATACTAGTTTTAACTTGTCTATAACTTGTCTAAATGACCAGGAATAAGCGGGAAATTCAACGGCTTGCCTCCGCATCCTGTATTTAAAATCCTTTAGTGCATGGCAAACCGTTAATTATCACTTACAAAATTCATTTCACAGTTTAATATACAATTCCCTAAACGAGTTGTGTTGATTTAAACATTATGGGGTCACATCGCCACACCAAAATACATAGATATGTACACTAGATGTCGCCTTGGCTACGGCAGATCATTGGAACAAATGCGTCAATAGAGCCGCCATCTTGGAACAGGGGAACCCCTCCTCTTTAATGCATCAGCGTCAATGTAGGCAAAGGTCTAACGGAAATAAAATCACCATAAATCGTCATGAATGCGTATCAGATTGTTTTATTTAATGCCATGTCAGCAATGAAAGCTATTTTCATGGCAAAAATTCAATTACAAAAACACAAATATCATATAAATACAATAAAAACAAAACAAATATGAACAGCAAGTCATATTATACATTTTGTTTTTTTAATTAACATATGATAAAAAAAAATCCAAAACCTTTCCAGGCATAATCTCATTAAATATGTCCTTAAGTGAAGTAACTTCATAAAAGAGCATTCTGTTTGTGTTAAGTCCAGGACAATCTAATAAAATATGTTTGACAGTTAAGGGAATCTTACAAAACATACATAAAGTTGGGTCTTCACCTTTAAGCAAAAAAGCATGGGTCAATTTTTAATTTCCTTGTTAAAAGCTTCGGAATCTACAAACAAAACAAATCCATAAGTCCACAGTATTTAGTGTACTTCAAGGGACATAGCCAAGTGAGAGCAGAGTAAAGGGCCTGGCTGAAAAGGTTTGTTCCCGGTTTTTTGTTGTTGTAAACCGTTTCTGTTTTTTCCCGTCACGTAGTAGCTCATCAGATACAATCGGGGTAAACAGCCAGAACCAGTATGTTTGGATAAACTTGTTCAGGTGGACGTTTTAACTTAAGACTCATCTCCGTTAGCCAAGAATGCTGACTGAAGTTAGCGTAGCATGCTAGCTGGAAATAGACAGAAATTGAACTTGGCCACACAGCGCCAGTCGGAGAAACTATTGAATAGAGACCAAAACATCTGTCCACATTTCCAACATCTTACGATCATATTACATTGATTTAAATACATTCTGTTCATTGTTGGTTTTCCTAACTGTCAAAAACTAATGGGTAACTAGCATGGATTAGCTGCGGTTGTTAACCAAGGACTGAAACAAACCAACACAACCAGAAATATAATTTCGTAACATTCAATGTCATAAAACACATTCTCACTTGTGAAATGTAATCCCTTGCTGTCTGGTTTTTAGATTTCTTTCGTTTGAACATCCATACGCAGCACAAATATAGCAGCGTTATCTAGCTACTTCCTATGACAAGACCCCTGTTCCAAGATGGCGGCAGTTTTGACGCATGCTGAGAACCCCAAGGCGACATCTAGTGTATATATCTATGACCAAAATAAAAGTCTTCTTCTTCTTCCAGGGTTTACTGGCGGTGGGCAAACAACTTATTGGTGCATTACCGCCACCACCTGAGTGTGGATCATTGTTTAAACATTTTTTTTTTAATACATACTCCCAATTAAATTAGCTGCTCTAAGATATCGAAATAATAAATTATAAAACATTTGACTCTTCACACAAAATATCTATTAAATCAAATCATATTTTCATCTCTTCTATTTTTTTGGATCAAATGTCATCTTTCCGTTTCATATTTCTGACAATATGTCATAACGGATTCTACTGTCTCTACCTGACCACAGAAATCACATTAATAATATATATAACACGCGTTTTGTTTACCCATCTTGAATAGTGTTTCATTAGTCCAGTGTGTCCAAACCTAATCAATATTATTTCTTCCCTCCTATTTCTCCCTGTACACGTCATTTCTCCCACTTTCCCTGAATCGAAACCACTGCCTTTTTCTTGTTTCTTCCCATTGACTTTGCAATCTTTCCTTCAGTCTCTTTTTAATGATGCTCTTAATTTCTGCCTTGATGATACTAATTGTAAGATCAATATGATTATTTTTAGTAACTTCCTTTGCTATTTTATCTGCCATTTAATTTAATTTAACTCTGTTGTGTGCTGGAATAAATAATAAAAAAAACACCTTAAGCCCCATTGTTTTAATTGTGCGTAGTGTTTCTCTCATATCTGTTAAAATATCTGGTCTGCTGTAGGAATTACTACATTGTAAACTGGTTAATGTTGAGCTTGAATCTGATCAAATGCTAGCTCTTGTAGCGTGAACCAGACAAATTAAAGATTCGATTGGGAGCCTGGTTGAAACATGAGCCGAATTCCACAGAAAGGCAGGATGTTGTAAATCAACTCCCAGCACCACAGTCTGATAACCAACCAACTCTTTCACAGAACAGCTTTCAACATCAACACCATTAGAACAATTATTGACAATTTCAATTCGAAGAAGAGATTGTCTAATTTGGGGCAAGTAATCGAAGAGATGGACAGTCTGACCCTCACATGTAAAGCCATGAGAGTAAACAAGATCGTTGGATTGACTTCCCCCCACCTAGCAAAACCAGACTGAAATTCCTAAGGAGACCTGTTAACCCCTCTGGTCTTCACAGGACATATCCTTACTCCCCAGAATGGCACAGAGAATGCCTTCCGATGCATATATGCACCAAAATGAACTCAAAAAAAACTTCTAAATGGATATCAGTCCATTGCTTAACTCTATATCATTTATGTTGATTTTAATGTTTCTAATCACTTATTGTGTATGTCTTTTTAAATAACTCTTGAATAGCTTAAGGGATCATATTCATGTTTAGTATGTGTGTGTTCGAATATTCTTGCTTGAAACGTTTCTGACCATCAGTTGTTTGTCAAATGTATTATATTCTTGTTATATGAATCATGTCCAAATTATACCCTGCAAGAGCGGGAAAATTCGGACCATGAGCTTGATAAGATAAAATATGATTTATGAATGGGTGGGACAAACAATGCAACACCTCGAGAAAAGACAATATCTAATTGGTCAAGACAACATTTGAGGTGTGGCCAAAAGGCCAGTTTAAATACTCAGGACACCATCGCTTTTAGTTTTTAGCTTTCGTTTAGCTTTTGCTATCAGTCATGCCGGCTTTTAGCCTGCTCCTAGCTTTAGCTTTTAGCTTTAGCTTTTAGTCATGCTTTGTCATCACTTTTAGCGTTCTTCGAGCTCCGTTCCAGCGTGCTTCGGCCTGCACGCCTGCTGCTACTTAGCCACGATGAGAAGAAAACACCACCTAGTCTCGTCAAACTTTACTTCTTTTCTTTTCCGTTTGAGAGTTTCGTGTTCTGAGTTAAGTTTTGTAACGCCGTGTCTCCGAGTCTGACCTCGCGTGCCCGTCTGAAACTACAACCAGCCCACAACTCTGCATCTTCAGCCAACGCCCAACCACGGGCTTCCCAAGACGTCACTTCAACGACTACTGAACTTCCAGCCAATCAGCAACTTCGGGAAACCCCCTTTTCAGCGACAACAAAAGGGAACCCCGTTAAACAGGCAACGCAAGTAACGTACCTCCAGACTCTGATCTGTACTGGTGTTGTCTAATATAATTTTAACCTCATTGAGGAACTCAGTGCGAGGGTTAATTAAGTGATTAAATGGTTGTTCATGTCTATGCAATTTCACGTATTGCTGTAAACTTGGGAT
This sequence comes from Cyprinus carpio, assembly GCF_018340385.1. Taxonomy (NCBI): domain Eukaryota; kingdom Metazoa; phylum Chordata; class Actinopteri; order Cypriniformes; family Cyprinidae; genus Cyprinus; species Cyprinus carpio. The sequence continues at coordinate 25,197,521 of NC_056600.1, read as the reverse complement.
TTCACATTTTCATTCTCTTAAACTCATTCTTCCCTAACTTTCTATCCCCCTGCAACTTGTGTGAATGTGTGAGTGCGTGTGCTTATGTGTTAGATTAGTTTATATGTCTTAGATTTATCTAATAAAGCCTTATTTATATTGAAAAGAGAAGTATCTTGTGTTTTGTGCTCACAAGTTAATGTCTTAAACTGCCGATCTTGTTACTGTGCTAATTAATAGTGTTTTCACTATACTTTGGATATTAATATCCAGCGCAGATTTGATGTTAAACGGCTCGTTCAGTGAATCGCTGGCTGTCTCAGTGATCAGCCGTGAAACAGTGATTCTGTTCAAATTCCCTTTAAAATCTTAAATGATTCCCTTTGAGCTAAATTGACCTGTTTCCCTTACACTCTAGTTGCCTTGTATTTTCTATCCACCGTAAAGCTAATGTTATGTTCCCCTCCTGTCTGGGGGTTATAAAGGGGAAGTAGCAAAAGAAAAAAGCATGGTTTAAAGAAAAAACAGTGAGAACACGCTTCAGTCCTCTGTCCCAGAGTGAAGATGACATAGCAGGACGTTTGGATGGGGAAGATGATACTTCTTGAATAGATGCAGAAGAATGGTCTCAGGTTCAAGCTACCTACAGAATAAACAATAGCTGGGAACTGGAGTTGGATGACAACAATTCGGAAGTAAGAGAAAGGGACATTAACTCTCTTGGGTCTGGGGGGGGTTTGGGGGCACTGAAGAAGTTTTGACATGGCCTGACATTTGTGTTTTTTTCAGTATCTTAAAACATATTAATCGCTAAAGTCTGATTACACTTTAATTGGAACAAACTGGGCTACAATCATTTGTGAGCAGCATGAATGTACAAGTTTGTGTTTTTGAGAAAACAACATTAATGCAGTCACTAAAATATGGTCCTAAAACACAAAGAACATTTGTTCACAATACTTTTGAGAACAGGATGTAGTAGACTAGTTTTTGCCACTTTTTTTTATTTTTTAAATGTTGTGAAAACCATCCTGTTTCCTTGTTCACAGAAAACAGTATATTGATTTAACATAAAACATTTTGTGTGATAGTATGCCCATATGTGAGGGAGTGACAATGAGCATGAATATTTAGTGATTCACACCCGAGAGGCCTCCCATAATGAGCCATCAGTCAGTAATATGTCTGTGAAGCAGGTAACAAAGAATGTGAGGAGAGTAAATTAATGGGGATTTGTATTTTATTCACAGTATTATCAAAATGTACAGTAAAGGTCAAAGACACAGTATTCATTATTGAGCACACTGATCTAAACACAAAGGTGTGTTACTGTTCAAGTCTCAGTGTCACTGCTGAAACAGATCCTGCTAAAATGTTGAAACAAGTAAACCACACCTGATATATCCAGTGATATATCCATCATCTGGTTTTAGCCAGGCTTATGTCTAACAGAGCACATCTAGTTTATGATCAGTGATCATATTATTTACAAAAAGCTCTTTGGTAGAAAAGGATCCAATATTCAATAAGCCAAGCTTTATTTGTCTGTATTACACATCCACCCCATAATGATAAAAATCCACCCAGTGGACATTATTATGAACATAGTAGTCATCATTTACTCTCGACATCTGAGCCGCTGAAGACGCAGTGGATTACTTTTGTTTTTGAAGGCAATGTACCCCCAATCTACCTAAATGTGTCTATGTTTGTGCATAAGTATAAGGGGTTTTTATGAATCTTTGCAATCGCCTTTCCTAATAACTTGCTAGTTAGCAAGTTACTTACAGCACAATATTTGACCAGAAGAGTAAAAATGACAGTTATCTTCATCAGTTATGGCACGTTAGCGCTAGCATTCTGCCCACTTCAAATCAGACACAGAGCTGAAATAGTGCGGTAAGATCACATTGATTTGAATGAATTACAGTATTTGATTTCAACTAATTATCGATCGATCTAAAGAGAGAGATGAGAAAAGAGATGACAGTTGTGTGTGCTTCACATGCATGCTCTCTCTCGGACATGAACTACCTGTGCATTAAACGGTTTTACTGCGTAACTGCCAGCCAGTCTGAATCCAATATTCAGACAGACCATGGAATCATTATTAGGTCATTATTTATTTTATTTTATTTTTTGTTGAGGAAATGTGTTATCAGTTTATACCTGAGGGAATTGAAGGATTTTGTGATAATATATGCATTTGGACCTTGAATAGGAAGTTACTTTCTGCATAAATACTGGCCACACAAACACAGATGAGGCGCACAACACAGTACACTAGTGTAACTCAACTATAGACTATTAGTGTAACCCAAATTATAGAAAATTACAGAAAAAGGTACAACCTGCAAAATGCACTGGGAAGATGGAAAAAGGGATGATAATGTGTATGAAAATACTGATGTTACACGTGGTAAATTTGGAAAAGAGATCACTGACCGTAACACATCGAGAATCCATTCGTCTGAAGTAGGTACTGAGATTAATCATGAATACATTTAATCACACAAACATGACAGCTGATCAGATTTATTGCTCAGTTTGTATGTTTACATTTGCTATATGCTGTGTTATGTTTGTTGACCTTCAGGAAGTGATGGTGTAAAGATATTCAGAGCAGCTGTGGTGTGTTTGGTGCTGCTGTGTGTTCTTCTGCTGACCGCAGTCATAGTGTTGTGTGTCCACATGCATACAAAGATCACCAACTTCACAGAAGAGAGAAACCAGCTACTAACCAACAATACCAACCTAATTCAATTAAACATACAGATCAATCAAGAGAAACATGAATTGACAAAGCTGTTCAAAGGTATTCTTGAACTACATTAAAACCACATAAATACTCAATGGCAGTAAGACAAATGTATGGAAGGATTTTCCGGACTATTTTCAAATGGAATTGCAAATTGTATTTTCAGTTGTATTTTCAATATGCAGATGCATAAATTGTGACATAATCCAAATGCAACTGCAAAGCTTGCATTACCGTTTGCATTTTTGCTTTCGCGAACGCATAACGAGTGCAAAATTTCAAATGAAAAAGCAAAGTCCATTTGCAAATGCATTTCCCATGTCTTACGAGCGATGAGCCTGTCATATTTAAATAGCAATATTTATTACCACATTTGCTTTTTCACTCTCTCAGCACTGTGCACGTAAACTGGCAAAACTCAAATGGAATCGCAATTCCTTTAGCATTTGAATTTCCGACGTCTACACTGAAACCTGTCAATCAAGTGACAGGGGTGGGACTATTTTATTGGGCGTGTTTGTATGGGTCTTTGTCAGCCACGTGTGTTTGTTATGTGTGACATCACCAAGGCGCCATTTTGAAGGTATCTTTGCACTGAGCAGTGAACTAAAAGTGTACAGAGCCATACCGTAAAGGCCGATTAAATCGTCATACTGGAGAAACAAAAGCTAACCAAGTAGATACAGTACCGAGATAATCTCAGGAGTTTTTTTAGGAACCGTAATTTATATAATAAAAAAAAAGCAAATGTGGTAATTAATATTGCTATTTAAATATGACTCGTAAGACGTGGGAAATGCATTTGCAAATGGACTTTGCGTTTTCATTTGAAATTTGGCACTCTGCGTTCACAAAAGTGAAAATGCAAACGCTAATGCAAGATTTGCAATTGCATTTGGATTATGTCACAATTTATGCATCTGCATATTGAAAATGCAATTGAAAATACAATTTGCAATTCCATTTGAAAATAGTCTGGAAAATCCTTCCATACAAATGCATCTATTATAAATATATTTAGTTTTTTTGTATTTATAAGTACAACATGTAAAAATAGGTTGTGTAATTTTTTTGTGAATGACTATAAAGAGCTGATGGTTAAGATGGGTGTTCACAGATGGATGGATTTACTATCAATTCAGTCTTTACTACGTTTCCAATGAGACGAAGAACTGGACTGAGAGCAGACGATACTGTACAGAGAGAGGAACTGATCTAGTGATCATAAATAATAAAGAGGAACAAGTGAGTGAAAGACACTTAACCATATTCCCAATTAGTAATTGTATGTGTGTTGTTTGTGAGAGGTCAGTTGAAATGTTTGATGTAATTTCTTTATTTATTTATTTTCTCATCTATTCAGGATTTTGTAAAGAAAATATCCCGTGGAACTCAAACCTGGATTGGTCTGTCTGACATTTTTGAAGAGAGCAAATGGAAATGGGTTGATGGCAGCACACTGAACTTTAGGTAAGAAATCACTGAATTGAACTGATTATTATGTAATAAATGATTCTCACAGTATCATATCACACAGAAAGCAGCACTAAACATCCAATGCTGATCGTTTGATGCAGGTTCTGGTTGGTTGATGAGCCTCGTGGAAAGATGGTAGAGAACTGTGTTGTCACTCATGTAGGATGGGCTGATTATCCATGTACTAGCGTTTTTAAATGGATCTGTGAGAAGATAAATGTAAAATGAATTCATTATATGTAATATATGTTTATATTCAGCATAAACAATGCAGGATCATTTGAGTGTTTTGACATTTACCATTTACTACCATTATAAATTATAAAGTCTTAAAATTATTAACTTACACACTTATCATATTTGTCATCTTGCTGTGAGCCCTGTAACGCCCATTAACAAGTATATTGTATAGGAGGAGCTCTTTTCCAAAACGCTATAAATCCATTTTAAAAGTTTTCATGAAAATTACATTTTTTTTTTACCTAGACCCATACATTTTGTTAATATTCAATTTATCCTGTTAAAATGGTCTGTTGGCTCATTCTGTTAAACAATGATTGTTAAATGAAACAACAATATTGTCAATTATAAATTCAATGTTTTTTTTTTTTTTCAAAAGGCTACAAATCCATCCTTTTTTTCAAAAGAATGTTGGTTTATGTCTTTTAAAATAAATAAATAAATGAGAACATGCAACATATGACATCAGGGACTCATACTATAAATTAATATAAATCAAATGCAAATGCATGAAAAAAACATAATAAAAATAAATAGTAACAAACTAAATAGTAAAATAAAATAATTATTTTCAATTTCTTGTTTCAATATTGTCCACCACATTTTTAATTTAAAAATAACACACATAAAAATACCACTAATTGAATAAAAATACAACAATGTTAACATTACATTCAAATTCATTTAGTAACACATTTAGGCTAATAGTCATTCAGTGCCGAACCTGTAAAAAGTAATGATAGTAATGATAACAATATTCAATAGGCAAGTTATTTAGTAATACATTCAAAGTCTTTTTTTTTTTAGTAAAGTGTCAATCCTGCAACAAGTAGGACCAATTTGTCCACTACATATGCATGAAAAAAAACTAATTATTAAAAATATTCAATAATGATAACGATATTCCGGTCTTTTCATTTGTTTACATCCAGGACTTTCAGACGCTGCCTTTTCACTCGCGTTATGTCCAGGAGATGAAGTATGGCCCTGTCCTGGTCAACCTTGTTTGGTCTTTCATAAAACTTGTTGAAATTGATCATCAGGTCGTCCGGGGACAGCTTCTCGGCCTGACAGAAACCGGTCGCACCAGCCTTGTGTTGACATCCCACAGTGGGTATTAACGGGCCCCCTGAGTGACGAACCTTCTTTTTTTGTTGTTTTTTGAGATTTTCTTTGTCCAGTCGGCGTTTTCTACCCCCAGGTGTAGGTCTCACTGGCTCATCCAGGCCATCAAAAGTGTTATTAGAGTTTAAAGCAGTCATTTTGAAGACTGAGCACAAACAAACATCTCTCGCTTCAAAGCGTCGCCACGTTGGATTGCATTGACCAAATTCTGATTGGTCGAGAGGACATATCGCATTTAGGCTAAAAACAGGTTCGGCGCTTATTGCGGTTTGGAAAGGAACTGCATCTTGCAGTACATTTTAAACAAGGAAATATAGCGATTTGGCATGAAACATTGATGGAGAACTGAATAGGTTCAGTACACAACAAAATGGCATGACAAACTAATTTTTTTTTTTATTTGGCATTTATCGCGTTTTGGAAAAGAGCTCTTCATATTTACATTGATGTTAAAATTACAGTTTCAGATTTGTGACATTACTTTTTATGTAATGCTAAAACACTGCTGATCACTTTCAGAAGTTGTAGTGAAGCTTTCCATTCCAAGAAAGAATATGACTTTAAAATATTTTAAAATAAAATTTAAATTGATTTCACTCATTTAAAGCAATATCGTATCACATATGGAATATAATTTGTTTTTAAATCTCATCTTTTCTTATTTACATCTGGTAATGCCAGTATGAGTTTTTCATGGTCAACTTGCAATTGAAGCAAATTTCAAGTTCAGTCAAGTTTAGCTCAAATTCAGTTGACAATTTAATATAGATTTACACAATAAAAAAACAAAATACATTTGACTTAATTTTGTTCCTTGTCTTTGTTCTTGTTCCTGTCTTTTTTTTTTTATATGGAAGTTACAGTAAGGTCAGAAATGCCACTAGAAAGTTTTACTATTATTTACTATTATCGATCACTTAAAATACGTTTACATTGTACTTAAAAATATATAAATTATTATTTTCATTTAGGGAACATATAGGATTTTTTTTTATGTCAAATGTATAAAAATATATTCCTTGGTTAATACTTTAATGCAATTATTCATTTCCTTTTTGTGATTATTTAAGTGTCACATTAATAATGTTTGTATTTCCCTATAGTGAGTGGATAAACTAACAAAAATAAAACAAAAGTCTTAAAAATATAGTTAATGGTTAGTTAACTGAGCAGTAAATTCCAAAATATGTGGTTTGACTAACTTAAAAGCTCCAAAAGTTACTGAAAAAAGTTGTTTTAAAATGTCACTGAAAAGCTCTGATGGAAGAGCATGTAAATGCAGCCACTGCTAAAACCATCAACCAAAAACACATAAACTATGTAATTTTGATGTTCCAGCAATGGTTAAAATGAACAAGCCACTGAAGACTTCACATGTACAGACACTGATTAAAGCTGTGATATGCATTTAAAACTCATTTAAATAAACACAAACCTCATTTGTTGGAATTAATATTTCCAGTGTTCCTTTAGTGGCGAGTTTAAGTTTCTTTATGCATAAATACGTATAACATTATACTACAGTATAAATGCTATTCAGTATATACTAATACTACTACAGTATACTAATACTATGTTGAAAAAATAAATTTCTGTATTACATTACTGAATGATTGGACCAGACTGTTTATACCAGCTGTAGAATAGGTAATTCCAGGATGACACACAAGTTTTTATTACTAAAGTGAAAGTGAAAGCAGGGGTGGGGCCAAAAAGTGGCCCTGGACTTTTTGGTACAGAGCAGCCCACCAAACACGGTCCGCAACACACCACACTACACCACACCATAAATCAGTAGCATATGTCTTTGCATTATAATTAGTCTTTTCTGGTGTATATGGCAAATAGTAAAAAAAATTGGCAAAAATACGAGCCGAAAATATATAATATATGGCGCGCCTCGCCCTCGTCATTGCACGGGTTTGATGCTCCGCTCAGTATTCCACTCCATGAATATGCTTCTGCTCATATTAGCCTACCGCTCATGCTCAAAGTCCGTTCAAAAAACAAAGCTCAAAAAGCAAACTCAAAAAACGTGCCGACAGGAAATACCGCTACTCTGCTGTAACATAATTAATAGGGAGCCAGTGCAGTGTTGGCAGAACCAGGCTAATGTGGTCATACTTCCTGGTTTTAGTATGAACTCTGGCTGCTGCATTTTGTACCATCTGGGGCCTGTTTCAATAAGAAGGTTCAACTAACTCTGAGTTGACTTACCGTGAGATGGGAAACTCAGAATTTTTGGTTTCAGAATGGCTGAACTGCATTAGTTCATTCAACTCTGAGTTTAGCGAATGCACCATGACTATAAAAAGTCATTGTCAGTGGCGCTCTAAAATTAAGATTCACCATGGCAACAGCTCCTGTCAAAAAGACGTCAGCGTACCTCGGAGTCAATGTGTAACTTTACTTCTTATCCCTTGTGCATCAATAAAAAAAAAAATGTTACACATAGGTCCACAAAAATGTCCATGTCAAAAATTTGAAGCTTGGGAGCACAGACTTAATTTTGGTCTCATTTTAAAGAAGACCCATGGCATATTATTGTTGAAGTAAAGTTTAAGTAAAAGTAAAGTAAAAAGTAAATGTTTAAAAGGTGAAATGTTTATGAAAATTATTTTTGAACTATAATTTATATAAGATATAATAAAATATATATTTTTTTAAATATGTTGAACTATAAACCTACTAGAAAATCAAAGCTTATAAATCTAAACAAGTTTTGTTCCAAATTTGAGGTTGATATCTCACAAAATGAGCTTTCAGTAAGATTTTGTTTGGGCACAGTACCACATTTTCCCCATTAGATGCCAGCTAAACTCTGCTGTTACACAAAGTGCTAAGATTTGTGACGTGCAGTAGAGTTTTTCTCTCTCAAATTTTACAAGAACACGCACACACAATTTTTTTATGACATGCATACAAACCACACTCTGACATCCATACCAACACACCCACACAATTATAGTTGCATTACTTATCCAATTGGCTCTATAATATGCAGAAGCAGAAAACATGAATAAAGCAATTATTTAAGTAAAGTATACTTGCTTTATAGGCCAAACCTGGTATGGTACCATCTGGTAAAAAATAGTCAAAAATTAAATTTTGAAGCCTTGCCAAGAGAATGAAAGCCTATTAACAAAAATTTCATCATTTTACAGTTAAATGGCACTGTGATCAAAAATAGCAGTTGTAATGGGTTTCAATTGGGAAATTTTTGTCCAAATGACCCTAAGAGGACGTAGTTTTTGTACATAGTGCAAAATAGACTTATTAAAGGAAATGGGGCTGAAATAGTACAATTCCAATAAAAACACACCTGTGCACAAATTTATGCAGCTGCTAATAAAACAGGCAAAATGATAAAAACAAAAAAAATGAAAGGGACAAAAATGTCCAAAAGGATACACAAGGGTTAATGACTGTTAATAACTTGATAACTGTTATAATATCAGAGGTGAAAACTACATTATTGAAATAATATTCATTTTATCGGTATCCCATGAAAAAAAAAATGAAAAAAAAAAAGACAGAAAAAAGAAACTAGAACATGGCAGCAGATAAAAGTGAAGTATTACATTTATATTTAGTCATTTAGCAGACACTTTTATCCAAAGCGACTTACAAATGAGTATAACAATTCAATCACGCTAAAGCTTTAAGCATGAAAGGTTCATGGGTATAAAAATTTGACATTAAATATCATTCAGTGTCTATTTCAATGCACTGCAGCTTTTTCCACATAGTGAAACACTCTTTTCACATAAATAAATATTCTCTAATTCTCCAACCTGTTACATTTCTTAATTAGAGTAATAAAATTAACTACTGTACTCAGTCGACAGCAAGAAGGCAGAGGCTTGCAAAAAAGGGGGAGAACCTGCACCAGCACCACTGACAGATGAAAATGAGATGGTCAAGTATTCGATGGATCTTAAAATCTACATATCTGGGGTAGTCTTGTTTCCATGAAGGGAATACATTTTTCTTATTTTTCAAATTATCTGCCAATGGGGTAAGCAATTTAAAATAGCTTTATTCTTGTTTCTGTTTGCATTAAGATTATTTTTCTTACCCTATGGAGGACAATTTTACATTTTATGTCAAATGCATTTAAAAGAAAATCCCCCAGGAAACAAGACTAAATATCTTAGACCCTTTTTTATCTACAGAAAATGCATCTTAAGAATTTTTAAATATTTGTACTTGAAATAAGACCAAAATACTCAGTAAGGAAAGCAATTTTGAAGTGTAAATGAATTAATTATTTAAACATCGCTAACATGTTAAAAAGGCGAATTGAGATAAAAAAGAAACTCTTGGTTTAGTGAAGAAAACCTGCTCCCAACCAGGCTAGGTTCATAGAGTGTAAGTTACCTCTTTCAGAAAAGGGCTTGCTTTCCCGGGTTTGACAAACCTCACATTTTGAAATGGAAAAGAGTCTCCCTCATTTCAGGGTTAACATAATCCAAATTTTCACTTCTGTTTATACTTCAGTTTACACCTCCTTTCTGAAACAGGCCCCTGGAGTTTGTTTATTAAGCATGCAGAACAACCAACAACAACAACAAAAATACAATAATCTAACCTTGAGGTCATAAACTAATGAATGAACATTTCTGCTTTTGACATTGAGAGCATAGCTCACTATTTATATATATTTTTCAGATGGAAAAAAGCAGTTTTACAAATGCTAGAAACATGGCTTTTAAAGGAAAGATTGCTATCAAATAGCACACCTAGGTTCCTAACTGATGACGAAGAATAGACAGAGCAGCCATCAAGGCTTAGACAGCATTCTAGGTTATTACATGTGGGGTTTTTAGGTCCAATAATTAACACCTCATTAATTACTCGTCATCCAGTTTTTATATCGTCTATGCATTCCGTTAGTTTCTCAATTTGGTGTGTTTCACCTGGCTGCGAAGAAATATAGAGCTGAACATCATCAGCATAACAGTGAAAGCTTAGACCATGTTTCGTGATGATATTTCCCAAGGGTAACATGTAAAGTGTGAAAAGTAATGGCCCTAATACTGAGCCTTGAGGTACTCCATACTGCACTTGTGATTGATATGATAACTCTTCATTCACTGCTATGAATTGATGGCGGTCAGATAAGTTCAATTTGAACCATAATAATGCACTTCCTCTTTCAATTCAATTCAATTCAGGTTTATTTGTATAGCGCTTTTTACGATACAGATCATTGCAAAGCAACTTTACAGAAAATTAAGTTTCTACAATATTTAGTAGTAGCTTATCAGTGGTGACTGTCAGTTTATGTGTATACGGCAGAAATGTTCAGAAAAATCAATAAAAGACCGTAAACAAACAGACGATTAACACTATTAACAGCAATTATGCAATCAAACTTATAGCAGAATGTGGTAGTTCTGTATGTTGTCTCTGGGTTAGCATCATCTGAGGTCCTCTGAGGGGTCAGCATCATCTCTTCTCAGGTGTTCTGGATCCAGACTGGAGCTTGTGTAAATCCTAGTTACAGAGAAACAAATAGAGACATAATTAGTGTAGCTGCTGTTCCAGCCAAGTAAAATTAATTAGTTTAACCCAAGTTAAAGAATAATAATGCGCATTTGATCAGATATAACTGCAGTCCAAAATTATGAGATGCATTATTTGAATGCTTGGCCAAAGAGGTGTGTTTTTAATCTTGATTTAAACAAAGGAAGTGTGTCTGAACCCCGAACATTATCAGGAAGGCTATTCCAGAGTTTGGGAGCCAAATGCGAAAAAGCTCTACCTCCTTTAGTGGACTTTGCTATCCTAGGTACTATCACAAGTCCAGCGTTTTGTGACCTTAGGGAGCATGATGGGTTGTAGCGTGGTAGAAGACTAGTTAGGTACGCAGGAGCTAAGCCATTAAGGGCCTTATAAGTAAGTAATAATATTTTGTAACTGATACGGAAATTAATAGGTAGCCAGTGAAGAGACTGTAAAATTGGGGTAATATGATCATATTTTCTTGACCTGGTAAGGACTCTAGCCTGTAACCTGTAGCTTGTTTATTGAGGATGCAGGACAACCACCTAGCAGTGCATTACAATAGTCCAGTCTAGAGGTCATGAATGCATGAACTAGCTTTTCTGCATCAGGAACAGGTAACATGTTTCGTAGCTTGGCAATGTTTCTAAGATGGAAGAATGCTGTTTTTGTAACATGGGAAATATGATTTCAAAAAAGACAAGTTACTGTCTAATATAACACCCAGATTTTTGACAGTAGAGGAAGTAACAGTACATCCGTCTAATTGCAAATTGTAATCTACGAGATTATGTGTAATGTTTTCTGGTCCAATAAGTAATATCTCTGTCTTATCTGAATTTAATAGGAGAAAATTATTGGTCATCCAATCTTTTACATTTTTAACACACTCTGTTAGATTAGATAGTTTTGAAGTTTCACCTGGTCTTGTTGAGATATATAGTTGAGTATCATCAGCATAACAGTGGAAACTAATCCTGTATTCCTCTAATTCCAACAGTTTTCTAGTCTATTCAAAAGAATGGTATGGCCAATAGTGTCAAACGAACACAAAACAGCTGCTGCTGTATGGCTCTGTTAGATGGTGGAGATGGAGGAAATTGCATATTGAAGTTTTGTAGTAACATGACTGTCTGAACGATGTGTCAAAAACGTATTACAACCGTAAGGGGAAAGAGAAGCACTGGGGTGAAATCACCTCTTGAACGTACCGGGTGAGTGCAGAAAGCTGCTAGCATGCTAGCTAACATATGTAAACATCACTGAAATATCAGTGATGATCTGCTGTGTGAAATCACCTGAGGCACTCTCTCTGGCATAATAATCTTAATAATATCTTGTAGTGTGCGACGTGCCAGGATTTTCAAATCTTGTAGTGTGTGCATGTATAAGATTTCAGGGAAGATAATCTGCTAAAATACTCTTTACATTTGTGCAGCAACCAGATTTGATAATCAATTAGGGTATTAAAACTACTGTAGTGTGAGCCCAGCTTAAAGGGATGTTTGACCCCGAAATGAAAATTTTGTGATTAATCACTTATCTACATGTTTTTTGTTACAAGTCAGTAGATTTTTTCGTTCTTAGTAAGAAATTTATTTATTTTTTTTTTGATGTATGTGTGTGTGTTTAGTGTCCCATTGACTGCCTGGTAAATAACACAGTCAAGGTCCAGAAAAGTATGAAAGACATCATCTGAGTACTCCAGATGCAATCAGTGGTTCAATCTGAATGTTATAAAGTGACGAAAATACTTTTTGTACGCAAAGAAAATAAAAATGACGATTCAATTCAATAATTTGCCTCCTCTCTGTCTCAGCAGTGGAGAATACCACTGGATGCAAACGGCGTACACTATATTGTCTGCCATGATACATTTTATACATGCATTTATTATTTGATTTAAAAAAAAAAAAAAACTGCGTCTTTCATACTTTTCTGGACCTTGACTGTGTTATTTACCAGGCAGTCAATGGGACAGTCACGAGATTCCCGGATTTCATTTAAAATATCTTTAATTGTGTTCTGAGTACGAACAAAGCTTTTACGGGTTTGGAACGACATGGGGGTAAGTTATTAATCACAAAATTTTCTTTTTGGGGTGGAGTTCAGAGTGTTGTCTTATGATGAAATCAGTAAAATCTGTCAACAAAAGTCTCCTAATTATTGTTTCTTACGCCCAAATAGCGTTTAAAATGCCTATTTTTTCAGGCTAGACCAGCCAATGTGAATATGCAGTCCAGTTTCTATAGCAACCAGAACTCCAAAAGCCTCGTTCAGACTGTTTGCCCAAATCCGATTTTTGTGCAAATCCGATTGAAATCCGATCCTATTTAGATAGTCTGAAAGGCAACAAACTACATGAAATACGATTTGTGCAAATTAGTTTCGAACTACATTCGTATGTAGTTTGAAATCCGATTCAAATTTCCGCATTTCTGGAAATCCGTTTCTGTCTTAACAGTCAGATCAGATTTTGCCTAGCTTTTTCACTTTATCACGCCATGTAAAACTTAAAAACATCAGACATTTTTGTAGAAAACATGATGAAAGTATTTGCAGAAACAAGCTTGTGTTGTTGTGAATTGCAACGCAAGCAGAAAAAGACAATATACTGCTAGTATACGCACCTCTTTTGAGTTTTGAAACCAGCGGAGATGGCAGCACAGAATATTTGCAGCACAAGAATTAAATTATCATATATAATCTTCATTGTCTCTTCCTCACTCACCGTCTTTTTCTCTATCCTTTCTAGCTCTTCCTTGGACACCTGATTGGCCACACACAAGGTAAGACAAAAACACACACTTTTCAATTTAATAAATGCATGTTTGAATGTTCGAACATGCAATACCCTTACGAAAAAGAAGTTTATTCAAGTGTGCTATTAGTATACTTCTTTTAAACTAAAAATAGGAAAGTATGCTTTTAGTTTACTTTTTATGTAATTCTCAGAAATGGGCTTTATGTACTCCTCAGAAATATACTTAAAATGGCATTTAAGTGTACTTGACTTATACTTACAAAAAGTCTAAATATACTTGAACTTTACTTAAGTGTACTTAATAAAATAAACTTGAAGTATACTACTTTTTGGTAAGGGTACACATCATACTAAACAATGAATAGGTAAAATAAAACCAGATTATTTATCAGGGTTACATCTGTTAATACTGCTAACATTTTTTGGATATTAGCATGTATTTTATGCTCATGATGGAGCATAAAAGTCATGAAGAAATGAAACCTGTTACTCACAGGAAATGATTGCAGCAGTTAGCAAACAACGTCAACAAAGTAATTATCCAATCATTCCCCAATTGCCATGCTATCCCTTTTATGTCCTATTTTGTCCGTTCATTTACAAAACAAAAGCGTGAGATGAATTCATTGATATTACATGTTCACTCTATAGGTATGGGTGCAGATGCATATTATTTCTTTACAAACGGACTTTAACTACTGGCTGTCAGGCTTGTGTTTGTTGTGTCTTGTGTTTTGTTCCCCATGTGCTCCCTTATGCCCATATTTGGTCCTTCCTCTTCCCTGTTCTTGTTTAGTTCCCATTTTGTTGATTAGAACCCACCTGTGTTTCTTTAATTATCTTGTTTAGTTTGTTTATTTTACCTGAGTCTTGCACTGATTCCATGTCTAGTATTAAAGGGATAGTTCACCCAAAAATGAAAATTAGCCTGTCTTTTACTCACCTTCGAAGCATCCTAGGTGTAAATTATTTTCTTCTTTCAGATGAATCCAGTCAGAGTTATATTAAAGGCGCAGTCAGAGATTTTTGAGAAAGTGCTAACTTATAGCACTGAAAGCGAATGTCCCACCCTTCCTGCAATCGCCGTCTAAACCACGCCTCCTGAACACACATGCGTACACAGACCAGACAGAGCTAAGCGAGCTCTGACAGAGACGACATCAGCGGTTCACAATCCCAGTTCTCTCCCAGCTCTGCACATTTTAAATGTATCTCTCATCACGTGTGATCTTTATCACCAGATATTCTGCCAAGTTGCATAAAAGTTAAATTGTGCGAGACGTAAATTTATATTTATTTACAGAGGTATATTATATCACACTTCTCTATTAAGTTTCGTCTGTGCGTGAAGATGCTGCGAATTAAGTGAATTAAACTTCAACGGATTTCCCCTCCTCAGGGAGTAGGGAGCAAACTGTGTAGGGAGCATGTCAATCGGAACCCAGTTCATGCACATAGCTCTCTTCTAACAAGTTTATCTGAATCAGGTGTGTTAACTATAAGCGAGACATGCAAAATATGCAGAGCGGGGGGTGTGAGGACTGGAATTGGGAAGCGCATTGGCCTACATCATGTGTCATTCACCAGTCAGAAAACTTTATAGTACAGTTTGTAAAAGTATTACAATACCAGGAAGGAAGATCGGCTTGTTGATGATTGCCTGCAATTCTCTCTCTGTCTGCACAGTGTGCATGATCACGCTGATGACGTAACCTGTCTGCGCGAGCAGGGTGCGCAGAGGTATGCTAATACATACGTGACAGGCAGGTAAGAATGCAAATTAAAACGCTCGGACCGAATGTTATACACTGCTCAAAAAAATTAAAGGAACACTTTTCAGAGTATAGCATCAAGTAAATTAAACTTCTGGGATATTGATCTGGTCAGTTATGTAGCAGAGGGGGTTGTTAATTCATTTCAGCTGCTTTGGTGTTAATAAAATTAACAACAGGTGCACTAGATGGGCAACCATTAGAACAGGAATGGTTTTACAGGTGGAGGCAACTGACATTTTTTCCCCTACTCATCTTTTCTGATTGTTTTTCACTAGTTTTGTATTTGGCTAGGGTCAGTGTCACTACTGGTAGCATGAGGCGATACCTGGAACCCTACAAAAGGTTGCACAGGCAGTCCAACTCCTCCAGGATGGTGCATCAATATGTGCCATTGCCAGAAGGTTTGCTGTGTCTCCCAGCACAGTCTCAAGAGCATGTAGGAGATTCCAGGAGACAGGCAGTTACTCTAGGAGAGCTGGACAGGGCAGTAGAAGGTCCTTGACCCATCAGCAGGACCTGTATCTGCTCCTTTGTGTGCAAGGAGGAACAGGATAAGCACTGCCAGAGCCCTACAAAATGACCTCCAGCAGGCCACTGGTGTGAATGCCTCTGAGAAAACAATCAGAAACAGACTTCATGAGGGTGGCCTGAGGGCCTGATGTCCTCTAGTGGGCTCTGTGCTCACTGCCTGGCACTCTGTAGCCTGATTGGCATTTGCCATTGAACACCAGAATTGGCAGGTCCGCTTCTGGCACTCTGTGCTTTTCACAGATGAGAGCAGGTTCACCCTGAGCACGTGTGACAGATGTAAAAGGGTCTGGAAAAGCGGTGGAGAATGTTATGCTGCCTGTAACATTGTTCAGCATGACCGGTTTGGTGGTGGGTCAGTGATGGTTTGGGAAGGCATATCCATGGAGGAACACAGAGACCTCTACAGGCTAGACAATGGCACACTTACTGCCATTAGATATCGGGATGGAATCCTTGGACCCGCTGTCAGACCCTACGCTGGTGCATTGGGTCCTTGTTCCTCCTGGTGCATGACAATGCCCAGCCTCATGTGGCGAGAGTATGCAGTCAGTTCCAGGAGGATGAAGGAATTGATATCACTGAATGACCCCCACGCTCGCCTGACCTAAATCCAATAGAACACCACTGGTACAATATGTTTCTGTCCATCTGACGTCGCCAGGTTGCACCTCAGACTGTCCAGGAGCTCAGTGATGACCTGTTCCAGATCTTGTAGGGAATACCCCAGGACACCATCCTTCGTCTCATTAGGAACGAGCCCTGATGTTTTCAGGCATGCATACAAGCACGTGGGGGCCTTACAAACTACTGAGTACCATTTTGAGTTGCTGCAATGAATTTTCAGCTTAATGGACTAGCCTGCTGCATCCTTTTTTCACTTTAATTTTGAGTGTCTTTGAATTCAGCCCTCTGTAGGTTAATAATTTTCATTTACATTAAACAATGTGGCACTTTTTCATTCCTAACAAATTACCCAGTCCATATCAGTATAGATATCCTGCATTATATTTTTCCCCATTGAAATCTGATGTGTTTTCAAAGTGTTCCTTTAATTTTTTTGAGCAGTGTAGTAAGTAATCATGTCCCCACTGTTTAAGTTATTAACTCATTTGAGGTCAATAGAGAGCTGCTTTTAGGTCAAAGGGAAATTGAGAGAAAAAGTGAGCAGCAGGGATTTTTTTTTCATAAGTACAGTCAAAATGGATTTTTACATGCTTTATTGACGTAATCTGCTACTAATTCAAACGCATGTGCAAGTAGTGTTTGTAGTTTGTGTTTATCTGATCACAGATGCAGACATAATGTTATGTTTTCGTGGCACGATGCAACGCAATGCGTAAAAGAGCTGACAAGGGGTGTGTTCAGTTGCAGATCTTTAAAACGGAGATACACTCACGTGGTGTTTGCATACTCCATCACAGATGAAGTGAAATAAATGCAATATTTGTCAAATACACAGATGTTTCATAAACGTTTTCATGAGCAACAGAAACACCTTTGCTTAATACAGCCCCATCTGTTTAGGAATAAAGTTCAATATAATCGTGCTATTCAAATACTAATAAAGTGGGGGTATTTATGCTTTTATAAATACATTTTTATAAATTTTATGATAAACATGACTCAATGTAACAGTGTGACTACAGTAAAAAAGCTTTTACTGTTCTAAAAACACAGATTTGTGGCAATTATTGGAACTGAAAAGGTTAGAATAAACCCGAAACACGTGATTGTTGTCATGTGGTGAATTTGACCAGTCGTGAAACAGCTGTGTCATCACCAGCGCTCGTGCAGTTGCTCTGAAATGGTCATTATTGTTGTTGTGTGGTTAATTTGACCAGTTTTGTGACGGACGTGACAGTGACGTGGTGCCGGCGCAAGTCGGACACATTTTCTAACCGGCATGCACTGCTTTAAGTCAGCCGCCGATCGTTCTGCTAAGTGCTGCATGAAGCTCGAAACGAACTCGCCAATCGTTTTTTTTAGTGGTGAATGGGTTTGAAATTATGGTGAGGGGCCAATCACAACGCTCCGGATCGCTGGGCAATCAGAGCACACCTTGTTGTTTCAGTCCAGCGAGCTCTGTATCAAACAACCCATTTCAGAAAGGCGGGGCTTAGAGGAGATAAAATAATGTAAAATATGTGGAAAATAATGTTTTTTTTTTTACTTTAAACCAAGTAACCATATTGCATTACACCAAATGCTGTTTTATAACAAAGTTCGGGAGGAACAGTCGCAGTTCATTAACCTGATTAACACAAGTGGAGACCAATCAGTAATCAACTCACGCCAAGGTATAAATAAACAGCAGAACCCTCATTGACAGTTTTCAGCGAGTCACACAGCTCTTCAGCTCTCCCTCTCTGCGAAAAACCATGTCGAGACAAAACCAAGCTCTTTCATCTGATGAAGAAAGTGAATCCCGCTCACCGCTCTGGATGCAATCCCGGTGTGCACCTTCGCATTCCGAAATGGCCAACACACGACCATCAATTCCTACGCCGGACGTCGCACCTGAGCCCCAGGCTTCTCCAGAACAGCCCCAACCATATCAACACATCCCACACCACCAGGTATAAAACCCGCCACTTCCAAGCTCCTGTAGCTCAGACAAGCGCGGGCCCGCCCCCGCCGGCAGCCCATGCCTATAATCCTTCCTATCACCCTTCCTATCTCCCTCCCTTTCCTCCACATCATCCTAATAACTTTTCTCTTCAAACCTCAACAGGTCATCAAAGCGCGCGAGGCCGGCCGATGACAGTTTACAGACCCGGGGCATACCCTCCCCAGCTATTCGACTCCAAACTAAAAAAAACCGTACACTCTCTTTCCACAGCAATACAGCAGGCCCATTCCGTCCAATGCCGTGGCAATGGAGCCACCTCCCGTGTCACAAAACATCCGGGCACAGATCCTCGCAGGTATGGACGTAGATCTTTTATCTCTACTCTCTCTGCTCCCCTCAGCCCAATCAGACAGGCAAATAGACTGCGGGGACTTCTCAGTCACTTAAAAAAAATCCAACCACCCACTCATCCCGCCTACTGTCATTTCCTGAATTCACCATTGCTTTCGCTAGATACACAGAAATTATCTGTTCAGCTTTCCCCAACAGGCGGCGCGAACTGAATGATTATTTGGCTATAATAGCAGAGCTCGCGCTGTCCTATGGGGGCGGGCATTTTCTACACCTATCACAAACTCTTTTCAGCTAAGAGTGCAGTACGAGTTGCCCAGTGGAACCAGTGCACATACTGGGGGGCTCTCGACCAGGATCTCCACAGCAGGGTATTTCTGGGCTGTAAAAACATTTCCTGCGCAGTCTGCAGGTCAGTGGCACACTCAACCATGTTGTGCCCCCAAGTTAATCCTTCTGTTCCACCCCACTCAGGAACCAGCCCAGTGAGATCCACCAGCTATGTGCCACGCCCCTGCAACAGCCTTAGCAAATCAAAAATTTAAAAACCCCTCCTTTGAAGGAAGCAGGCAGCCCTGCAAACCAGTTTAAACGCTGGTAAATGCATCAAATCGTGCTGCCTGTACCTTCATGTTTTAGTTTTCTGCGGCGGGCGCTCATGCCCGCTCATTCGTATGTGTCGACCCAAGTGTACAAATATCTGCTAATAAAAATTCAAAAAATTACCTATCGACTCCTGTAAATATTTCACACGCATGCACGCTGAACTAGCTCATCATCCGGACCCCGAATTTTACCAAGTACCTGCCTGGGACAGGCCTCGAAAACGGCTTTAAACCCGGCGCAGAATGCCCGCTCTCACAGAACTGTAGTAATCTTCAGTCCGCCCTAACAGAACCCGAAGTCGTCGACAATCTGATTAAAAAAAGAAGTCGAATCTGGTTTCATGATCGGCCCTTTCGACACTCCCCCATTCAACACGTTTCGTATCAGCCCCATCGGAGTGGCTACAAGAAAATTTCCGACTTATCAGCCCCGCATAATTCCCCGTTTCCAAGCATTAACAGCTTAATTCCTCTCGATGAATTTTCGCTTAAATACCAAGACATAGATCAAGCAATCGACATGGTTAAAATCGCAGGGTCGGGGTGCTTGGCTCGCAAAAAATCGACATTACTTCAGCCTTCAAAATTATGCCTATCCATCCAGATTCATGGCATCTTTTTTGGAGTGCGCTGGCGTGGGAAAATATTACTTCGCCCCGTAAACGCCGAACCTTCGATGCAAAAGCAGCCCAAAAATTTTCGACATGCTATCAGAAGCAGGGTCTTCGTGCTTTTTGTGGATCTTGTCCAATAATTACGCCAGTCCCCACCTCATTCACCTGCTAGACAATTTTTTAATAATATCGCCCCCCGAAGCCATACCAGCCGCACGTTTCCTTACGGCCCTAAAAAGTCTTTTTCCGAACTCGGAATTCCTATTGCTCAGAGAGAAAACGATGGGTCCCAGCCAAATCCATCGAGTTCCTCGGGATTAAATTGGATTCAGACCAAATTCCAAGCATCCCTGCCCAAAGAGAAAAATCGACCGAATCATCTTAGTCTCATCTACCCTCATCGACAACCCCAAATTGTTCTAAACGTGAACTACTATCCCTGCTGGGCCGCCTAAATTTCGCTATGCGCATTATTCCGCAAGGCCGCCCATTCATTTCGCACCTCCTCTCGCTCGCTTCTTTCGTTGCTGGGCTGGATGACCGCATTTCTATAACCCAAGCATGCCGCGATGAACTCAAGTTATGGTTAACATTCCTAAACCAATGGAACGGCCTATCTCTTTTCTACCGCCACCTCGTTTCGTCCCCAGTCGATATCCGATTGTTCACAGACGCCGACCCCTCGGTTGGTTTCGGAGGATTTTACCAAGGTCGCTGGTTCGCGTCTCCTTGGCCACCACAATTACAGGACATACCTCTGTCCTCCGCACTTATTTTGAGATCTACCCCATAGTAGTAGCAGCCTTTCTGTGGGGAAAAGAATGGACCACTAGCAGCATTCTGGTGCATTGCGACAATGATGCAACAGTGCATTGCATTAATAAAGGCCGCTCTCATTCACAGGCTATAATGCCTCTTAAGACGGCTCACCTGGATCTCAGCGTGCTTTCTCGAGCCAATTCATCCCTTAGTCGCCACAACACGTTCCCGGGCTCAGAAAATCAATCGCTGACTCTCTCTCTCTCGCTTTCTGTTTTCAGAAATTCAGGACGCTGGCTCCAGGGGCTGGACAATTCCCCAACCGCCCGTTCCTCTCCATATTCAGAAACTGATATATTCCCGTAACACACATCCGCTAAAACCCCTCCTCGACACATCACTCGACACAATACTCCAAGCAGTTTCCCCCACAAACCCTCCAAACCTACGTGACTGCCATGGAGATGTTTTAAAAACATTCCCACATATCCTATAATTTACCATTCCCAGACTTTTCTCTCCTCACAATCACTTCATTCATATCCTACCTTAACAGCATCAAGGAGCCTGCAAGTCGGCTCTATCAAAGGGTATCTGAGTGGCATTCAATTTTTCCACAAACTGATGTACGGCCCCCCTCACCCGAGATAAATAATTCACAAACCTCACTCTTAATCAAAGGAATTCAACGATCCCCAGCCAACAACCGTCCCGACGCCCCAGACAACCCATAACATCAGATATCCTCACCCAATGCATTTACACCCTCCGCACCGGCTACCTGTCTCTCATATCATATCCGCCCGCACATCAGATGCCATGTTTATTTTAGCCTTTTTCGGTTCCTTAGAAGCTCGGAACTCGCCATCACCCCAAATTCGATCCCAAAACCCACCCCATCATCTCAGACTTATCAGTCATAGACAAACGAAACCATATCGTATTTGATTATACAAAGTAAATACAGATCAAACCAAAAAAGGGCCATTTCATTTACATTTTTTCAAACTCTCACTCACCCATCCAACCATTCCATCCATTCTAGGCATAGAACCTCCAGTGGAGAACTTTTCCCAAGCTAAATCCCATCTCGATCCCCTACTTCATAGACGAATCCAACGAACCAGTCACCCGCTTCTTGGTTTCAGAAAACATCTGAAAATCCGTCCTCCAACACTCATGAATCGCTTTTGGGGCCCTTAACATACTCGAAAACTCTTGAAAATTGGCACACACATTGGAACCTGCGGCCATTAGGGCCGGGCAGAGACTGATACACGGGGGTGGCACAGGGGCTCTACAGCGCCCCCTGGAATATGGAGGGCCATATATCATACATACTTGCACGTAGACGTATGAAACTCGGTACACATATAGATCTCATCAAGCCAAACAACTTTCGTACTGCATGTCATAGGCTCCGCCCAACAGGAAGTTGGCTATTTAGGGTTTAGTATTCTTATTTTTCGTCAAAGTTGTGGGGGCTTTTGGGGCCCTTAACATGCTCAAAAACTCTTGAAAATTTGCACACACCTTAGTATCTGTGGCCATTAGGAGGCTGCAGAGGCTGAGACCCGGGCGTTGCACAGGGGCTCTACGGCGCCCCCTGGAACACAGTCAGAAATGTTGATGTATAGTTCAAACATACTTGCACGTATTCATATGAAACTCAGTACACATATAGATCTCATTGTGCCGAACAACTTTCGTATTGCATGTCATAGGCTCCGCCCAACAGGAAGTCAGCTATTTAGAGCTATGTAAAAAGTGCATGCTCTGGAATTTGATATACTTGTCATAGGTTTTTTACCCGATTGCCACCAAACTTGGTCAACATGATCTCAAGACATTGGGGATGCAAAATTGCCAGGGGATTTTTGATATCTCGAATGGTTTGCTTGTGGCGAGGCGTTGAAATTATGGCGAGAAATGAGAAACAGGAAGTGTCTAATAACATCCACATACATTTCCTGATTTTAATTAAACTTCATCAATTTGTTTGTTGTATGATGCCGATCGCATATATGTGACTATTAGGAGTCAAAATTATAGCGCCACCAACTGGCAGCAGGAAGTGTGTCATTTTCAAAATGCTTTGAATTCAGCATCTTATTTTTACTCAATTTGCTTCAAACTTCATCAGAATAATGACAAAACACGGCCCATGTAAAACTGTTGAGGGGATATTGATATCTAATATAGTGTTGCCATGGCAACATATCAAACTGGAATATTTTTCTGTATAATATATTCTGATTTTGAGGCAGATAACATGCTTAGAATTTCATGAAACTCAGAACACATATCAGTATTAATGATAGCTAGACACTGGCAAAAGGTCATAAAAGGGCGTGGAGGAGGCACTCTATAGCGCCACCTTTTGTCAAAAGTGGGGGGCTTAGTTTTAGCTACAGACACCAAACTCGGTACATATATTGTTCTTATTAAGACGGACAACTTTCTAATTTACAGTCATTAGCTACGACCAACAGGAAGTCGGCTATTTTGATTTGAATATGGATTTTTGGCTCTGTGTGAGGAATGTATGTGTGCTGAGACTTTCATTGTCTGAGAGAAAATGCGCCTCTACAGGAGCAATTCCCGGGACTGAGAGGGAGGAGTCTCGCTTAGTTTCACTTTTAAATCGGTTAAAAATACAACTAAATAAATCAATTTAATTCACACTGACAAGCTAAACCAACATATCTTATTATTAGCGGGTCAGGGCTTATTAATAATTGATGTCTGGCGACAGAGAACAGAGAGATAGACGAGAGATATGTCACCGCTCCGAAAAGCGCGTGCAGTCTCAACGAGCTCACAACAAATGAGTTTATTCTTGTTTAAGACCTTTTAAAAATAAAATATTACGGCGATTGCACACAATCCGCCAATTAGAACACACCAAGAGCTAAATTCAGATGTTTGTGAGCTGTTAACATGTTAAAATGAAATATTTGCTGCAGCCTGTCTGACAGCGCGAGACGTCTGAACACTTGAAAAGAAAAAAGGTGTACATACAGAAACTACAGCCTTTTACATTAAAACACAGCGGCGAATCAACAAAAAACAATTAGAAGAACATATTATAGAGATGAAAATGAGTGTTTATGAGTGCTTGTGAGATTTTCTTTGTCTAAGGGCTGAACATCACATCGATTGCTCTGCGCTCCAGAACACGGTGATGGTTTTTTTTCGGCGAGAACGGACAAATAAATACACATTTAATTCACACTGACAAGCTGAACCAACATATGTTATTATTACCGGCTCAGATCTCATTAATAATTGATGTCTGGCCAGAACAGTGAGAAAGACCAAGAGAGAAATCACCGCTGCATCAGCGCGTGCAGTCTCACGAGCTCACAATAAAAGCATTTTTATAGTTTTAAGAGCTTTTTAAAATAAAATATTACCGCGAATGCACACAATCCACCCATTAGAACACAACAAGAGCTAAATTCAGGTATTTGTGAGCTGTTTGATTGTGAAAATTGAAAGACTATTTTGACAGCGCGAGACTGTATAAGGGCAGAATAACATCGATCTCTCGAGCTCCAGAGGACGCTGATTCTGGCAAGAACGAACAAATCAAGAACAAGGTTATTTCAAAATACATAATAGCTTGGCGAATATAAACGAAAACAGTCACGTGAACATAAACAGTTGAGAAATAAATCTGAAGTGTATCATGATACTGGATTTGAATATTAAAGTGACTGCATTTACCAGCTGCTTTCTCTCTTTAATTTTAATCTATAAAAACAGAAAATCATTCGTCTTGGCTGCTTTTTTTGTATGTATTCATGTATTTATTATTATTATTATTTTTTTTGCTCTAACAAGGATTAATCTATATTTGATTAAATTACATTTCTGCATCTAAACACCTATAAACCTAAAACATGCACTATTAAACTATTGTTAGCAATTTCTTTATCGTCCAGTTTAACTGGTGTACACACTTTTATTTTCATAATAATTTTTTTTTTTTTAGATAATAGACAGTTACAGTGGTCTATAATAAATATTAACAGGTTTTGTTCAAGCTGCCTTAAAATGTTTGAAGTAGGCTCATTTTTTTAAATGTAAATCCTAAAAAAAAAAAAAAAAAAAAAAAAAAAAAAAAAAAAAAAAAAAAAAAATAAATAAATAAAACTGGGAAACAGCCATATTTACGAAAAGGTGCTTAACCTATAAAAAAATAAAACTATGAATTAAATTAGTGTTTAATTTTTAGTAATGACCATTTTTGTTGTCATAAAAACCTTCTTCTTTACAATACAGAATAACGATTGTCAATAGTAAATATTATGAAAACAATAACTGTTGTATTTTTCATCATTATATAGTTTATGTATTATAATTGTAAAAACAAAACAAATTTAGCAACTCACATAGTAATCATTCAACACTTCTTAAAAATGTAAGTTGAAAATTAAACTCATGATTAAGCATGAAATAAGATACAGAATCAGTAAATTCGATTTTGATGTGGGTATATTATCAGTAAACTAATCATTAAATATTTATAATCAATCAAAAAATATTGGCCCCTTTCATAATGTTGTTCAAAAATGAAGGGCACAATGCTAATGTTGTCCACTCGATGGCGCCACAGGACAGCAAATACTTCAAGATCTGTTCAAAGACTTGAAAATGTTTCATTTATGTAAATAAATCAAAAATGCATATACATTCATTCTTTTTTCATAAACTTTAATAAAGCCCAATATAGTAATTATGCAAAAACTATCATCTCCGAAATACCATTACGTTTTTATCTTATTTTAATAGTATTGACAACATATTTCTCAAGTCATCACGCATTACTGAAAAAGTGAAGAAGGGACACTATATTTGTTATCTATTTTCATGTTGTGCGTATAATAATTTACTTGAAAAGAGACACGTCCATTGTTTAACTGCATCATCTACACAAACCATTGTGCTTGGACCCCTTATGATCACCTGGACTTAAACCACATTGTTTCAGTTACCTTCTGTGTCTTTGGCCACAACGCTTCAGTGACAGGAATGTGAAATAGCAAACAGGGGAACAAATAAAAGGCATGACTTTATTTGCATCCAGCTAGCCAACTCTATTACAGGTGTTCCACAGCCAAGACTCTTATTAGAATAGAAAATAGCAAGGGTTCGAATAAATAGTTTATTAATCATTTAATTTCACTTTCTTAATGAATATTGTTCTGTGTATGTGATTTCAAAGTCTTGATGCTTCGGATTAACCCGTTAATTGCCGTATCCCTTAAAACCTGAGTGCCAGAGGATTACTGTAAATGCATGTGCCCGCTGGGCACAGTTTACCTGATGCCACCGGGGTGGCGTTTGCGCTGATGGCTTGAGCCCGCCATCGCTGCTTGCAGCTATATTTATTAGGGCCCGAGCACCGATGGTGTGAGGACCCTATTGTATCTGCTTTGTTTATTATTCTTCTTCTTCTTCTTCTTCTTCTTCTTCTTCTCCAAAATGAATCGCATTTTTGAGGGCCTAAACATGCTCGAAAAGTCCTGAAACTTTGCACACGCGTCAGACCTGGTGAAAATTTACGTCTGATATAGGTTTCAGAAGAGGGTGTGGCAAAATGGCTCGACAGCGCCACCTATCGTAAAAAAAAAATCAACAGCCCTCGAGCTGTGTTTCACGTACATGCACGAAAATTGGCACACATATGTAAAGCATCAGTACCTACAAAAAAGACTCTTGGAGCAATATCTGAAACCCAACAGGAAGTCAGTTATTTTTAATTTTATAAGCAAATTTTGCATCATTTTTGTCATTTGCATGCCTTGTATTTTAACGAACTCCTCCTAGAGATTTATTCAGATCAACACCAAATTTGGTATGCCTAATCTAAAGGCCTTTGCGATGTTAAATTGCGAAGATCTTGAGTTTTCGTTGAATGGCGTGTCCGTGGCGGCCTGACGAATTTTGATGATTCGCCATGAAAAATGAAGTTGCTATAACTCAGACATACAATGTCCAATCTGCCACAAACTTCACATGTTTGATAAGACTCCTGACCTGAACAGATTGATATGCCCATATTCAGTTATAGTCATAGCGCCACCTACTGGCAACAGGAAGTGACATATTTTACGCTGTAACAAACTACCCCGAGAAATTTTATGACATAATTGTTTTTTTTTTCAGTCACTCTATCCTAAAGGCCTGTGCGATGTTAAATTGTGAAGATCTTGAGTTTTCGTTAAAGGGCGTGTCCATGGAGCCGTCACAAAGTTCGATGTCTCGCCATGGGAATAAAAGTTATTGTAACTCAGGCATAAAATGTCCGATCTTGCCCAAACTTCACATGTTTGATAAGAGTCCTGGCGTGAACACATCTGAAGGCCAATATTCCATTGGGTGTGGCAAAATGCCTCGATAGCGGCACCTATACATTTTCAACGGAGTGAGCCTCGAGCTACGTTTCACGTACATGTACAAAAATCGGTACACACATGTAACACACCAATACCTACAAAAAAAAAATATTGTTTTGGTATTAGATTCGAATCAGGAAGTGAGTTATTTTGTTTTTTATTTTCTATGTTTTGTTTCGTTTTTGCCATTTTCAGGGGTTGTACTTTAACGAACTCCTCCTAGAGATTTATTCAGATCAACACCAAACTTTGTCAGTGTAATCTAAAGGCCTTTGCGATGTTAAATTGCGAAGATCTTGAGGTTTCGTTTAAGGGCGTGTCTGTGGCGGCCTTACAAATTTCGATGTTTCGCCATGAGAAAGGAAGTTGCTATAACTCAGACATACAATGTCCAATCTGCCCCAAACTTCACATGTTTGAGAAGACTCCTGACCTGAATATATCTACATGCCAATATTCAGATATCGCTATAGCGCCACCTGCTGGCAACAGGAAGTGACATGTTTTACGCCGTAACAAACTACTAGAAATTTTTTGACATTTTATAATTTTTTTTTGGTCAGTCTAATCTAAAGGCCTTTGCGATGTTAAATTGTGAACATCTTGAGGTTTCATTAAAGGGTGTGGCCATGGCGCCGTGACAAAGTTCGATGTCTCGCCATGGGAATAGAAGTTGTTGTAACTCAGGCATAAGATGTCCGATCTTCCCCAAACTTAATTCACATGTTAGGAGTCTTGTCCTGAACACATCTGAAGGTCATTATTCCTCTATAATCATAGCGCCACCTGCTGACAACAGAAAATGGCTTCTTTTTTTACACTAACTTAAACATGCAATGTCCAATCTGCACCAAACTTCAAATATTTGATAAGAGTCATGGCCTGAAGATATCTAAAGGCCAATGTTCAGTTTTAATCATAGCGCCACCTGTTGGCAATAGGACACAACATGCTTTATACTAACTCAAACATTCCATGTTCAATCTGCACTAAATTTCATATGCTTGATAAAAGTGCTGGACTGAAGAAATCTACATGACAAAATCCAGTTATAGTCATAGCGCCACCTGCTGGCAGCAGGAAGATTGGCACATATAAATGACTTTGAGATATTCCTCTTATATTTACCACATTAAACGCATATTTCTCGCCGTTCGCTGTTTTACAAAAGCCACCCGGTGGTGGTGAGCCCGGGTGCGAGGGCCCGTTCATCGCTGCTTGCAGCTTTAAATTATTATTATTATTATTCTTTCTTCTTCTTCTTTCTTCTTCTTCTTCTTCTTCTCCAAAATGAATCGCATTTTTGAGGGCCTAAAAATGCTCGAAAAGTCCTGAAACTTTGCACACGCGTCAGACCTGGTGAAAATTTGCGTCTGATATAGGTTTCAGAAGAGGGTGTGGCAAAATGGCTCGACAGCGCCACCTATCGTAAAAAAAATCAACAGCCCTCGAGCTGTGTTTCACGTACATGCACGAAAATTGGCACACATATGTAAAGCATCAGTACCTACAAAAAAGACTCTTGGAGCAATATCCGAAAACCCAACAGGAAGTCGGTTATTTTTAATTTTATGAGCAAATTTTGCATCATTTTTTTGTCATTTGCATGCCTTGTATTTTAACGAACTCCTCCTAGAGATTTATTCAGATCAGCACCAAATTTGGTATGCCTAATCTAAAGGCCTTTGCGATGTTAAATTGCGAAGATCTTGAGTTTTCGTTGAAGGGCGTGTTCGTGGCGGCCTGACGAATTTCGATGATTCGCCATGAAAAATGAAGTTGCTATAACTCAGACATACAATGTCCAATCTGCCACAAACTTCATATGTTTGATAAGACTCCTGACCTGAACAGATTGATATGCCCATATTCAGTTATAGTCATAGCGCCACCTGCTGGCAACAGGAAGTGTCATGTTTTACACTGTAACAAACTACCCCGAGAAATTTTATGACATAATTTTTTTTTTTTCAGTCACTCTATTCTAAAGGCCTGTGCGATGTTAAATTGTGAAGATCTTGAGTTTTCGTTAAAGGGCGTGTCCATGGCGCCGTCACAAAGTTCGATGTCTCGCCATGGGAATAAAAGTTATTGTAACTCAGGCATAAAATGTCCGATCTTGCCCAAACTTCACATGTTCGATAAGAGTCCTGGCCTGAACACATCTGAAGGCCAATATTCCATTGGGTGTGGCAAAATGCCTCGATAGCGCCACCTATACATTTTCAACGGAGTGCGCCTCGAGCTACGTTTCACGTACATGTACAAAAATCGGTACACACATGTAAACACACCAATACCTACAAAAAAGTCTCTTGGTACGAAATTCGAACCCCAACAGGAAGTCGGTTATTTTGAATTTTCTCTGCAAAATTTGTGTCGTTTTTTGCCATTTTCAGGGGTTGTACTTTAAAGAACTCCTCCTAGAGATTTATTCAGATCAACACCAAACTTGGTCAGTGTAATCTAAAGGCCTTTGCGATGTTAAATTGCTGAAGATCTTGAGGTTTCGTTTAAGGGCGTGTCTGTGGCGGCCTTACCAATTTCGATGTTTCGCCATGAGAAAGGAAGTTGCTATAACTCAGACATACAATGTCCAATCTGCCCCAAACTTCACATGTTTGAGAAGACTCCTGACCTGAATATATCTACATGCCAATATTCAGATATCGCTATAGCGCCACCTGCTGGCAACAGGAAGTGACATGTTATACGCCGTAACAAACTACTCCTAGATATTTTATGACATTTTATAATTTTTTTTGGTCAGTCTAATCTAAAGGCCT
Source organism: Cyprinus carpio (assembly GCF_018340385.1). NCBI lineage: Eukaryota > Metazoa > Chordata > Actinopteri > Cypriniformes > Cyprinidae > Cyprinus > Cyprinus carpio. The sequence goes on along the minus strand of NC_056600.1, from coordinate 25,167,277 downwards.
TTGCGATGTTAAATTGTGAACATCTTGAGGTTTCATTAAAGGGTGTGGCCATGGCGCCGTGACAAAGTTCGATGTCTCGCCATGGGAATAGAAGTTGTTGTAACTCAGGCATAAGATGTCCGATCTTCCCCAAACTTCACATGTTCGAAAAGAGTCTTGGCCTGAACACATCTGAAGGTCATTATTCCACTATAATCATAGCGCCACCTGCTGAGAACAGAAAATGGGTTTATTTTACACTAACTTAAACATGCAATTTCCAATCTGCACCAAACTTCAAATATTTGATAAGAGTCATGGCCTGAAGATATCTTAAGGCCAATGTTAAGTTATAATCATAGCGCCACCTGTTGGCAATAGGACACAACATACTTTATACTAACTCAAACATTCCATGTTCAATCTGCACTAAATTTCATATGCTTGATAAAAGTGCTGGACTGAAGAAATCTACATGACAAAATCCAGTTATAGTCATAGCGCCACCAGCTGGCAGCAGGAAGATTGGCACATATAAATGACTTTGACATATTCCTCTTATATTTACCACATTAAACGCATATTTCTCGCCGTTCGCTGTTTTACAAAAGCCACCCGGTGGTGGTGAGCCCGGGTGCGCGAGGGCCCGTTCATCGCTTGCTTTTATTATTTATAGGGCCCGAGCACCGATGGTTCTTCTTCTTATTCTTCTTCTTATTTCTTCTTCTTCTTCTTCTCCAAAATGAATCGCATTTTTGAGGGCCTAAACATGCTCGAAAAGTCCTGAAACTTTGCACACGCGTCAGACCTGGTGAAAATTTACGTCTGATATAGGTTTCAGAAGAGGGGTGTGGCAAAATGGCTCGACAGCGCCACCTACCGTAAAAAAATCAACAGCCCTCGAGCTGTGTTTCACGTACATGCACGAAAATTGGCACACATATGTAAAGCATCAGTACCTACAAAAAAGACTCTTGGAGCAATATCCGAAACCCAACAGGAAGTCGGTTATTTTTAATTTTATGAGCAAATTTTGCATCATTTTTGTCATTTGCATGCCTTGTATTTTAACGAACTCCTCCTAGAGATTTATTCAGATCAACACCAAATTTGGTATGCCTAATCTAAAGGCCTTTGCGATGTTAAATTGCGAAGATCTTGAGTTTTCGTTGAAGGTCGTGTCCGTGGCGGCCTGACGAATTTCGATGATTCGCCATGAAAAATGAAGTTGCTATAACTCAGACATACAATGTCCAATCTGCCACAAACTTCACATGTTTGATAAGACTCCTGACCTGAACAGATTGATATGCCCATATTCAGTTATAGTCATAGCGCCACCTACTGGCAACAGGAAGTGACATATTTTACACTGTAAAAAAACTACCCTGAGAAATTTTATGACATAAATTTTTTTTTTCAGTCACTCTATTCTAAACGCCTGTGCGATGTTAAATTGTGAAGATCTCGAGTTTTCGTTAAAGGGTGTGTCCATGGCGCCGTCACAAAGTTCGATGTCTCGCCATGGGAATAAAAGTTATTGTAACTCAGGCATAAAATGTCCGATCTTGCCCAAACTTCACATGTTCGATAAGAGTCCTGGCCTGAACAAATCTGAAGGCCAATATTCCATTGGGTGTGGCAAAATGCCTCGATAGCGCCACCTATACATGTTTAATGGAGTGTGCCTCGAGCTATGTTTCACGTACTTGTACAAAAATTGGTACATACATGTAACACACCAATACCTACAAAAAAGTCTCTTGGTACGAAATTCGAATCCCAACAGGAAGTCAGTTATTTTGAATTTTCTCTGCAAAATTTGTGTCTTTTTTTGCCATTTTCAGGGGTTGTACTTTAACGAACTCCTCCTAGAGATTTATTCAGATCAACACCAAACTTTGTCAGTGTAATCTAAAGGCCTTTGCGATGTTAAATTGCGAAGATCTTGAGGTTTCGTTTAAGGGCGTGTCTGTGGCGGCCTTACAAATTCCGATTTTTCGCCATGAGAAAGGAAGTTGCTATAACTCAGACATACAATGTCCAATCTGCCCCAAACTTCACATGTTTGAGAAGACTCCTGACCTGAATATATCTACATGCCAATATTCAGATATCGCTATAGCGCCACCTGCTGGCAACAGGAAGTGACATGTTTTACGCCGTAACAAACTACTCCTAGTATATTTTATGACATTTTATAATCTTTTTTTTTTGGTCAGTCTAATCTAAAGGCCTTTGCGATGTTAAATTGTGAACATCTTGAGGTTTCATTGAAGGGTGTGGCCATGGCGCCGTGACAAAGTTCTCGGTGGGGAGCCCGGTTGCGAGGGCCCATCTTCACGCTGCTGCGCCTTTACATTTCAGTATATTTTCTTCCCCTCTGTCTGTCCAGTGAGACTCAGCCCTCCCAAAGCGGAGCAGAAGAAATACCATTTGTCTCATCCATCAGTCCAGCGTCAGAGCGGACCAATAGCTCCCCAGCGACGCAGTAAATATCTATTTTTTACAATTATTATGTATTATATTATCATTATTATTATTATTTTCTTTTCGTTACTCTGTCTGTTCCAGGGAGTGAACGGTCAAGCCTCCCAGCGGCCCACGCATGGGAAATACTATTGTCCTCTATCAGTCCGCTGAGCATAGTCTCACAGCGGAGTCAATAAACATCGATTTCCTCTGTTCGGCCAGCGAGCACTAGTCGCTCCCAGCGGACGGGGGGAAAATCTCATTGAGTCCATGTCCGACAGCGAGCACTAGTCCCAGCGGACCCATACGCATCTAGTTCAATAATTCATACATCTCACAGGCAGACGGTAGAACCTGTCTCCCGACATCGTAACCGCTTGCCCTCATCCGATCAACAGTAGGACCTGCCGCCTCCTCGCTTTTTCCAAACGCGAAATTATCTGGCAACGACCACGATTAAACAAAAAAATTGGAAAAAAAAAGAGGAGTTCGAGCCCGCCTAATCTCTGCGTTTTGGGGGGTTCGTAGTCCGGCGGCTGTCTTTTTTCTCTCTTGTTTTGTGGGGAGTACTCTGGGTTCGGGCCACATCCCGAGCTCGGAGCCCTCCACCCGGACAGCACGCCAAATAGCATAAACGTTACAGTATTAATATACGTAGATGTGAACTCGTGAAATACACATAAGAATGTTCTTTTTTGGGACTGTCATATGAGTCCTTTAAAATTTGTGAATGTTATTTTTTTTTATGAGCAAATATGCATTACTGATTCTCAGATTAAAAAAAAAAAAGAATAAATAGCTGTAAACATAAATATGATGTTGATACTAACATATATCAACAGTTTTTATCATAAAGACATTGGCAACAATGATATTATGAATGAATACATAATGCTTTTTACTGCACCCTAGAAATCAAAACTCCAATTTTAATTGCACTTGTTGTGCCACTATTTTTCTCCCTCCTAGAAAATACATTTTGACAAAAGAAAGAAGACTGAAGCATCTGAACTGGACCATCATCCTGCAGATTCCCTCCAAAATACTAAAGAACCAAATGGAGTACAGCTTCAAAAAATAAATAAATAAATAAATAAAATAAAATACCACAGAAGTGATGTCCATATACTCGAAACAGAGCTGATTTTGACTGGCATAAAAAAAATTATATATATATATATTTAAACAAGCTTGCGACCAATGACCAAGCAATGAGCAGGAAGTTTGTTTTCCTAGATAATTGTACTTCTAAGAAGGGGAGAAAAAAACACAAAGAGAGGACCTTGAGAGAAAACCCTGATACT